>NW_011499858.1:625575-685211 GCF_000495115.2 Populus euphratica
CCTGTTCATGGATTAGTCAACGGACCAGCCTTTCAGTTGAATCTGTAAATAATCACTGGAATTCGGTACTATTTGTTTTTTATTTTAAAAGGATTTTTTAAAAATTTAAAATTTAAAATTTTTTATTTAAAATTAATATTTTTTTGTTATTTTTAAATCATTTTGATCCGCTAGTATTAAAAATATTATTTTGATATATTTATAAATAAAAAATATTTTAAAAAATAACTATAACCATTATTCTCACTATATTATTTGAAAACACGATATAAATAGAGTTTTTAAAAAATTAAATTTTTTTATTAAAATTTAATATATTTTGGATCGTTTTAATATGTTTTAATATGTTAATGTTAAAAATAATTTTTAAAAAATAAAAAAATTATTAATATATATTTTAGTATAAATTTTTTTTTTAAAAAAATAATTACAACCATTCTAATAATATAACAATAGCTACTTGCATCTCTCCCAAGGTCACCGTCTTTGTACCTGATGAAAACAATTTTAACTTCAGATTATCTACTTGAGAGGAAAAAACTAGAATATTCAGTGAAATGATCGATAAAAATTACAAAGTAATTAAAGTCATGCGAAATCGTCCATGCATCGGAAGATATTGTGTGTTGTTTCAAGTGGTTGATAAAATACAAGTGTTGAAGTAAAAAAAGAAAGAGAGAGAGAGAGAGAGGCAATAATAATTGATTATGGAACCGATATAGTTTAGAATTGGAAATGTCGGGTGATGAAACAGCATAAGTATTCGATTGAAAGTTTCTTTAAAAAAATTAATGCACTCGAACGAAAAAATAATAAATTAAAAAAAATTAAAATTTACATAAATAAATTAAAAAAAAGTGGGTTTACTATCTAGATACTAATTATTCAAATTTTAAAAACTTTAGAATTATTAAAAACTTATATAATCATTAATTTTAAAATTTATAAAATTAATTAAAATATACACAAACTAAATCAAATATTTATATTAATAATAAAAAATATAAAATTAATGTGATAATAATGTGGGTATATTTTCCTCATTGCATTGTAATAGCTTTTTATCTACCAGGAGTCTATTTATTTTTATATTTAAAAAATATTTTTAAACAAATTTAATTTTTTTATTTTAAATTAATATTTTTTATTTTTAAATTATTTTAATATATTAATGTCTAAAATAATTTTTTTTAAAATAAAAAAATATCACTTTAATATATTTCTAAATAAAAATATTTTAAAAATCAATTACCATCACATCAGCAAAATTAGCTTAGTAGCTTTTTATTTTGAATTCAGCAGGAGGCCGGCAGACTTATCATATGGGATCGATGAGTTTATTTGATTTTAAGACTCATGGTAGATTTATCAATGCCAACGTCATTACGAAGGATAGATAATCAACATCTCATCCAAGCCAAACCACTTTAATCGTACCGTTGTCATTTTCTTCGTAAACCTAATCAATAGGGTGTGATGCCTTTAGTTACTAGTGGTGTCTTCCTTTCCCTTTCATGATGCAAGCACCACTCATGCACCTTTTGGCAAATGGCACCGATTCTCTGCTCGGCTGTCTTTGAATAGTAGCGTGTGCTTGTTTATTAATCGTGAGGTTCATTGCACAAACAATTATAACAAAAATTAAATAATATAAGAATTTTTATTATGAATTATAATATTAATTTTATTTTTAATTTTTTATCTTTTTAAGAGTAAAAATAATAATTTTTTGACTTTTTTTTTCAATTCATTACTTCTTCTCTTTCTCTTTTTTTTTTTTTTTACTTTAATCACAAACAAAATAAAAACGAATCGGTAAGAAAAAATTACGAAGAGAGAATGAAGATGGTGCCTCTTGTGTTCAATCCTTCTTCTTCTTCTCACTAAGTCAGCGAAAGAAATGAAAGAGAAAATAGTGTCAAATTAATAGAGAAAATGATAGAGTTATGATGGAGAAAAGAAAGCAACAAAGATATGGTGGAATTTTATAGTATGATTAATGGTGAGAAAATTATGTGATTTATTTTTGTTTGTTCTTAAGAGTTTGATGCGATTAATTATCTTTTTGTTAACAAAATGGATATATCTAATGGAAACATTATTGATCTCACTATCAACTCTATAAATTTTTAAGAAAAAATAGTGGATTTTGTAGATTCTAACACCAAAGGTTGGATTTTTTTCAAAGATCTAACATTTTTTTTGTTTTTTGTTAATAATGTTAGGGGGGTTAGAGATGGATAATAGAAATTTTGAATAACAAATTAATAGGTAGAACCTAAGAACTTCAAGTAAGTTGAATCAGCATTTTATTGGAAGACAATAAGTATATCTTTGTATTGTTAACAAGATAAGCTTGCAAGAGTAATTCTTCTTTGTTCTTGATCAGAATTTTTTAAAATTATAAAAGTGTGAGCATGTATCTAACAATTGGTATCAAAATAGTTGAGTCTAGCTTAAATTTTGCATTTATTTATTGACATTTAGTTGTGTTTTACAAAGATATTTGTTGTTTTTTCTTAACAATACATAAGAAATTCACAATGAATTATTAGTTAAATGTTTTGAGACTATTCAACATATTTTGCATGAGTGCTTTGGTTCTCAATAAAACCATTACCTATGTCTAGCTCACAAAAATTATGCAAATTCTAGGAGTCAGACTTAAGGTGCTTGGGTTTGGAAACCACATCAAACTCAAGCTAATTATGTCCAACATTTTGGATCTGACAAGCATGATAGATCCATTTTATGTGGACTTGCAAAAATTATAATGGACAAGCTTTGATTTTTATTTGGATTTCACTTTCACTATCTTGGTTGTGTAGTAACTTCTTTACATCTTAAAACCTTTTTATCTGTGTTACTGTTCATGGTTTGTGTTAATTTCTCTTTACATTGTTAGCTATTAAAGTTTATGTTATCTTATATATTTAACATAAACATGAACCAAGTTCAGCGTAATGACAAAAAAAAAAATGTCACAGTGAAACTCAGGCAATAATAGTAATAGTATAGTAATAACAACAACTGCAGTGAATCTTGGGCAATAATAATAGTAATATAGAAATAACAACAACAACAATAACAATGATAGTAATAAGAATAACAATATTAGTTATAGTGGCGGTGATAATAATTATAACAATAGTATAAACAACAATAACAATAATAACTACAAAAATAATGATAATGATAGTGATTATGATAATAATACTAATAACAATTATGATATTACTTATTGATGACAATAGTAATGGTGGTAGCTGTAATAATAGTGATAATATTAGTAATGATAATAATAATAATGTAAGAATAGTAATTTTTATAATAATAATGGTGATAATTCATCATTCGATGTTATATTTGTCATTAAATATTGGATTAATTGGGAATTCACTTTTATAATTGGTTTTGTTTCGCCTTTTATGAGGTTATCATTATCTAAAAAAATATCTTGATATTGTGTTGGTATTTGACTTTACAATTATCTATTTTTCTTATCATGTAGTTAAAGAAAAAATAAATTATAATCCCAATAGAGTCTATAACTCAATTCACAGGTTTAACGTACTAGCTTGGCTTACCCGATTCATAAGGGACAACTAACTCGAAATAGATTGACCCTCACATTTGAAAATAAATTTTTAGTTTGTTATTTGCCTAAATACTAAGTTGTTTTTACCATGACTTAGAAATTATTTTGCTAGCGTTCATTGGCTCATTATAGATAAATCGTTACCTTACTTTTGTGATATTTTACAAGACTAATATTGAATTTGTAAAGAATAATTGGTATCAACATAGCAAAGTTTAGCTTAAATTCTACATTTATTTATTGAAATTCAACAGTGTTTGGCAGAAGTATTTGTTATTTGTTTTTCTAATGATACATCAAAAGTTCATCAAGAATTATTAGTTAGATATCTTGAGACCATTCAACATATTTACATAAGTATTTTGGCCATCAACAAAATCATTACCTTTATTTGGCTCATGAAAATTATGCAAATTTTAAGTGCCAAAGCCACGTATCTTGAGTCTGGCAACCACATCAGGCCCAAATGCTCATGTCAGACTCAAACACCATAGATTTATGAACCACACCAAACCTAAGTTATTTAAGTACAATATCTTGGATCTAGCAAGAATGATAAACCCATGTTCAGTGGACTTAACAAAAATTTATTTGTTTAATTTATCTATTGTTGATGCTTTTTTTAATCATAATATTAAATTAGTCGAGCTTATTATATTCACATTCAGTTAAGTCAATGAGTCGAATCTCATATTTTCTCACTATCATAGTCTAAATATCCTTTTTTTTGTTATAAAAAATTTGGTCTAACCTATGACAAGACACAATCCACTAATCTAGGTTTACTTAAGTTATTTTTTATGTCTTTTTTAAATTGAATATTGTTTTAATTTCAAGCGTTCAACGTTTCGTTGATCAAAATTAAGATTCCTAACTTGTTTTAATTTGTGTTCCACAAGATTATTGTTATCTTGTGTCTCATATCATAAATTTTATAGGCCAAATATGGTTAGGCAGGTCAATCCACTATATTATTGTCTCTATATTTTTCTAATATGTTATTTAATATGTCACCATTTTAATATTTTTTTAAAAAACATGTTATATAATATATTATTATCTCAATATTTTAAAAATATTTTGTTCGGTGTGAATGGAATTTTTAACTTCGTAGTATATTTATATTTGTTTTAATATTAAAAAAAATATTTCAAACCTTTAAGGGGTGTAACTCAACTGGTTATATTATAGGTTTGTTCATTGTAAATTATTAATTTAAATTTTATAAATCTTAAAATTATTAAAAATTTATATAATTATTAATTTTAGAACTCATAAAATCAATTAAGAGGTGTTTAAACTGAACAATTTATAAATAAAAAATATTTTAAAAAAAACTAGAATCATCCTTCTCATTAGACTATACTATCAAACTATGGTATCATCTGGGAACTCAATATAAAATAAAATTTTTAAAAAATTAAATTTTTTTTATTAAAATTTAATATATTTTACATATTTTAAATCGTTTTAATGTATTTATGTTAAAAATATTTTTTAAAAAATAAAAATATTATTAATATATATTTTAATATAATTTTTTTTAAAAAAACAATCACAACCCCTCTAATAATATAATGATAGCTACTTGCTTCTCTCCCAAAGCCACCGTCTTTGTACCTAATGAAAACAATTTTAACTTCATATTTTTTACTTGAGAGGAAAAAACTAGAATATTCAGTGAAATGATTGATAAAAATTACAAAGTAATTAAAGTCATGCGAAATCGTCCATGCATCGGAAGATATTGTGTGTTGTTTCAAGTGGTTGATAAAATACAAGTGTTGAAGTAAAAAAGAAAGAGAGAGAGAGGTAATAATAATTGATTATGGAACCGATATAGTTTAGAATTGGAAATGTTGGGTGATGAGCCAGCATCAGTATTCGATTGAAAGTTTTTTAAAAGAAATTAATGCACTCGAACGAAAAAGTAATAAATGAAAAAAAATAAAATTTACATAAATAAATTAAAAAAATAGATTTATTATTTAAAAATTATCTATTCAAGTTTTAAAAACTTTAAAGCTACTACAAACTTACACAATGATTAATTTTAGAACTCATGAGATTAGTTAAGGTGTATATAAATTAACTCTAATATCTATATTAATAATAAAAAAATATAAAATTAATATAATAATAATTTGGATATATTTTCCTCATTGCGTTGCAATAGCTTTTTATCTACTAGGAGTCTATTTATTTTTATATTTAAAAAATATTTTTAAATAAATTTAATATTTTCTGTCTTTGAATAGTAGCGTGTGCTTGTTCATTCATCGTGAGGTTGATGGCACCAACAATTATATCAAAAATTAAATGATATGAGAATTTTTATTATGAATTATAATAATAATTTTATTTTTTATTTTTTTATGAGTAAAAAAATTAATTTTTTGGCTCTTTTTTTTCATTCATTACTTCTTCTCTCTTTCTCTCGTTTTTTTTTATTTTTTACAACTCAGATCACAAAAAATATAAAAGCGAATCGATTAAGAAAAAACTGCAAAAAGAAAATGAATATAATTTATGTGTTCAATCCTTCTCCTTCCTCTCAACCAAATCAGCAAAAGAAATGGAAGAGAAAAAGGTGCCAAATTGATAGAAAAAATAATAGAGTCACGACGGAGAAAAAAAGACAACAAAGAGATTGTGGGATTTTGTGGTATGATTAATGGTGAGAAAAATATGTGATTTGTTTTTGTTTGCTCTTAAGAGTTTGATGCAATCAATTATCCTTTCATTAATAAAATGAATATATCTTGATCTTACCATCAACCCCATAAATTTTTTTAAAAAAATAGTGGATTTTATGGATTCTAACATTAAAGGTTGAATTTCTTTTCAAAGATCTAACATGTTTTTGTTTTTTGTTAATAATGTTAGGGGGATTAGAGATGGATAATAAAAATTTTGGACAACAAATTAATAGGTAGAACCTAAGAACTTCGAGTAAGTTGAATTAGTATTTTATTGGAAGACAACAAGTATATCTTTGCATTGTTAACAAGATAAGCTTGCAAAAGTAATTCTTCTTTATTCTTCATCAGAGTTTTTTAAAATTATAAAAGCGCGAGCATGTATCTAACAATTGGTATCAACATAATTGAGTTTAGTTTAAATTCTGCATCTATTTATTGAAATTCAACTGTATTTGACAGGGATATTTGTTGTTTTTTCTTAACAATACATAAGAAATTCATGAGGAATTATTAGTTAAATGTTTTGAGACCATTCAACACATTTGCATGAGTGCTTTGGTTCTCAATAAAGCCATTACATATGTCTAGCTCACAAAAATTATGCAAATTCTAGAAGTCAGACCTAAGGTGCTTGGGTTTGGAAACCACATCAAACCCAAGCTACTTATGTCCAACATTTTGGATATGGCAAGCACGATAGATCCATGTTATGTGGACTTGCAAAAATTACAATGGACAAGCTTTGATTTTTATTTGGATTTCACTTTCACTATCTTGGTTGTGTATTAACTTCTTTACATCTTAAAACCTTTCTATCTATGTTACTGTTTATAGTTTGTGTTAATTTCTCTTTACATTATTAGCTATTAAAGTTTATGTATCTTATATATTTAGCACAAACATGAACCAAGTTCAACGCAATGACAAAAAAAATCGTCACAGCGAAGCTCGGGCAATAATAGTAGTAGTATAGTAATAACAACAAGTGCAGCGAATCTTAGGCAATAATAGTAGTAGTATAGTCACAACAACAAGTACAACAACAACAACAACAACAACAACAACAATGATAGTAATTAGAATAAGAATATTAGTTATAGTGGTGGTGATAACAATTATAATAATAGTACAAACAATAATAATTATAATAATAGTGATAGTGATCATGATAATAATACTAATAACAATTATGATATTACTTATTGAAGACAATAGTAATGGTGGTAGCTGTAATAATAGTGATAATGTTAATAATAATAATAATAATGTAAGAATAATAATTTTTATAATGATAATTATGATAATTCATCATTCGATGTTATATTCATCATTAAATACTGGATTAATTGGGAATTCACTTTATAATTGGTTTTGTTTTGTCTTTTATAAGGTTATCGTTATCTAGAAAAATGTCTTGATATTGAGTTGGTATTTGACTTTACAATCATCTATTTTTATTATCTTGTAGTTAAAAAATAAATAAATTATAATCCCAGTAAAGTCTATAACTCAATTCACAAATTTAGCGTACTAGCTCGACTTACCCGATTTATAAGGGGCAACTAACTCGAAATGGATTGACCCTCACTTTTTAAAAAGAATTTTTAGTTTGTTATTTGCCTAAACACTATTTTGTTTTTACCATGACTTAGAAATTATTTTGCTAGCGTTCATTGGCTTATTATGGATAAATCATTACCTTACTTTTGTGATATTTTGCAAGGCTAGTGTTGAATTTATAAAGAATAATTAGTATTAACATAACAAAGTTTAGCTTAAATTCTACATTTATTTATTGAAATTCAACAATGTTTGGTAAAAGTATTTGTTGTTTATTTTCCTAATGATACATTAAAAGTTTATCAGAAATTATTAGTTAGATATCCTAAAACCATTCAACACATTTGCATAAGTATTTTGATCCTTAACAAAATCATTACCTTTGTTCGAGTCACGTAAATTATGCAAGTTCTAAAAACCACGTACCTTGGGTTTGGCAATCACACCAAGTCTAAACGCCCATGCCAGACCCAAACACCATGGGTTTAGAAACCACACCAAACCTAAGCTACTTAAGTACAACATCTTAGGCCTAGCAAGCATGATAAACCCATGTTAAGTGGACTTGACAAAAATTTATTTATTTAATTTATTTATTGTTGATGTTTTTTTTAATTGTAATATTAAATTAGTCAAGCTTATTACATTCAGTCAAGTCAATTACTCGAATCTCATATTTTCTCACTATCATAGTCTAAATATCCTTTTTTATGTTATAAAAAATTTGGTCTAACCCATGACATGGCACGATCCACTAATCTAGGTTTACTTGAGTTATTTTTATGTTTTTTTTTAAATTGAATATTGTTTTAATTTCATGTTGAAACGTTTGGTTGATTAAAATTAAGATTCTTAACTTGTTTCAATTTGTGTTCCACAAGATTATTGTTATCTCGTGCCTCAGATCATAAATTTTATAGGTTAACCATGGTTGGGACATGTCAATCCAATATATTATTCTCTATATTTTTTTAATATTTTATTTAATATGTCACCGTCTTAATATTTTTTTTAAATACATGTTGTCTAATATATTATCATATCAATATTTTAAAAATATTTTGTTCAATGCGAATCGGATTTTTAACTTCATAGTATCTTTATATTTGTTTTAATATTTTTAAAAAATAATTTAAATCTTTAAAGAGTGTAGCTCAACTGGTTATACTCTCTGTAAATCACTAATTTAAGTTTTATAAATCTCAGAATTATTAAAAATTAATATAATTATTAATTTTAAGATTTATAAGATTAATCGAGAAATATCTAAACTAGTCTCAATATCCATATTAATAATAATAATAATAATAATAAATCATCCCGTAACATAGACACGGGCAAAGAATCTAGTGAACCCTATAGCGTGAGAAGACATGTCAAGATTCGGAACAAGACATCATGCAAGTTTCAACTAGTTAATGAGTCCTTTATGGTAATGCGTACAAGTCTCCATAACAACGCTTCATTTAACTAAGCACCATATCTATTTCCTATAATTTTTCAATGAGAAATAATAATTTTACTCGTACCAAACAAAACATAATCATAGATTAATGCTTTTTTTTCTTTCTTGATTGTAAGAGATATTTTCAGATTATTTTACACATCACATGAGATCAAGTTTTCTCTTCGGGTGATTTTAACGACACATCTCTTATATTAAATTTTGTGTAATCAAATAAATTAAATAAAAATTTACAATGCTAGTCTCAAGATATAAACTTAAAAAAATAAAAAAACATACCTACTTAACTTCTTATACTATATTTAAAAAAAATTAATAATAAAATTAACTTTTTAAACCACTACTAGTTTTTAAAGACACCATAAAACAAAAAAAAACAAACTATATCATAAATTTATAAATAATCTTAATAATTATCATCCATCCACAAACAATTTGAATGACAAAAAAATCAATGGACGGGGACGACAAACGAACATATGGAACACAAATAAGCTACAATTAGATCTAGATTTAATATTTAGATATGATGACTAGAGAAGAGAGTGGAGAAAACAAAGTCAAAGACAGTGTTTTTAGTTCGGAAAAATTATCTTTTAAATCTCATTTCTCTACGTGGATTTGAACTTAATTTCTATTACAGGATGAGGAAACTGGATGCCTTTTCAAATATCGTGATTTTCTTAGCTGGAAAAAAAAAACTGTTTATGCTTAATATGGAAATAAAATGATAAATAAAAAATTTATTAACATTAATTAAATAAAAAATTAACAAGCTAATTTTCCTAGTAAAAGCTGAAGACCGGCCATTCATTTTCTTTTACACGTTTTCATTTATTTTATGTTAGAGATTAATTTTTATTACTAGTGATAAATAATTTTTGTTTTTACATGATTTTATATAAACTCATTAATATAAAATATAAAGAAAAAAATTAGATAAATTGTAATAATCTCTTCACAGTATTATAAAATTAATAAACATTTTAAAAAATCAATTAGTATTTTAGAAAAAAACTTAACAATTCTTAAAAGAAATAAGAGAGGAGGTATTAAATAATATTTAAATAAAACAAAGTCATGCTTAATGGCTTGACCAACCACTGTTTATTTCTGGATTTTAAAAATATTTTTAAAAAATTTAAATTTATTTATTTATTTTAAATTAATATATTTTTAGTGTTTTCAAATTATTTTGATGCAGAGATATCAAAAATAATCTTTTTAAAAAAAATATCATCTTGATACATTTCATCATAATTTTTTTTTTGAAAAGCAATTGCAACCACACTTCTAAACAGACATGAATCCACTTATTGACTCTTTTTTTTTAACCAATTGTTTTTGTTATAATCATGTATTATGTAGTTTATAATTTTTTTGGTCACCTTTAATAATAAAAAATTCAATAACTCATTTTAGACTCAAGTGAAAATATTTTAAAATCTCATAAAAACCTTAATAAATTATTTACAACCAGATAACATTATCTAATCACTTAAAACAAATATTAATGAGCCCTAAATTACTTTTTCTCATAATGCGTTTACAAGAAAACTTTCATTGAACTTCTTTTAAGAAAATAAATTCATAAACACAAGATATTTTTTTATGGTTGAAAAATAGTCATTTGAACATGTTTTTTCTCATTAAAACTTTTCCATAACTTTCTTTTTCCTCTCTCAACACTGAGGAAACAAAATGTAAAGAAAACATGAATTTCCAAAACAATAGGACTGAAGAGAAAATGATGTTTGGTATTGGAACATGAATTTCCAAAACAATAGGACTGAATGACCGAAGAACTAAAACTTTAGTAATCTAGCTAAACTTTTTCAAGGCAAAATATAAATGGAACATTTGTTTTTAGTTTTTGTTAAAGATAGTCCTTTTTTATTTTATCTTTTCAACTCAATTAAATTTTGATTCTGAAAAATCAAAACTTAATTTATCCTTGAATGTTTCTCAAAGCTCAGCACGTGCAAGATAATTCAAAATAAAAAAATATGAACAAAAAACTAAGTTAAAAGGGTGAAATTGCAAGACTTAAAGGATTGATGACCAAAATTAAAAAAACAAACTACACAGTTTAATTGACTGTGCATTGAGTTTGAGCTATAATGATTTATCCAGTTTCTTTTTGTTATTTTTATAATTCCTGTAATATAATTTGCTATGATAAAGTATTTTAAGCCGATTCATGTTAATACGATAATATTTTGGTTATTATAATCTAATAAATAAATAAATAAAAGCAATACAGACAAAAACAAGTCTGGTTGAAGATATAAAAATAAAAATATAAAAATAAATTTGTTTTTAAATAATTTTGAATTAAATTTATGTATTTTTAAAATAAAATGTTATAATGTCTTCAAAGATTATTCTTTTTATTCCCAAAATATTTTTGTGAAAAACTTTTAGTTTCAAGATTGTTCAAGATTGTTCAACTGAAGCATATAAGAATAAAAATATTTATTATCATAATTTTAAAAACTTAATTGAGGAATGGACTTGGGACAAGATCCTAATTACAGGCCAGGAAGGTCAATCCAAGTTAATTTTATTTTTTTAATAAAAATAATCAAAACAACATTTTTTTTCAAAAAACAATCAATGTTTTCTTTTTTACTTGGGTTTTACCTTGATTTGATTGAGGCATGAGTGAACCCAAGTTTTTAACCTAGTGAGGTCATATTAATCCTCCTTCTATTTGTTTTAACCCATACAGATCCAGGCTCTAGGTCCCGAGTAAATAGAGTGGTGGATTGACCTCGATTTTTCACTTAGTTAGATTGTGTTAATCATTCAATTATTTTTTTTAAACCCAGACTGATCTAGACTCTGGGTCCCAAGTTCATCGAGTTGCAAGACAACCTGGGTTTTTAAACCGGTTAGGTTGAGTTAACCCTTTCTCTATGTTATTTTTAACCCAAACTCAGACTGATCTAGGCTCTGGGTCCCAAGTTCACCGAGTTGCAAGACGACCTGGGTTTTTAAACCGGTTAGGTTGAATTAACCCTTTCTCTATGTTATTTTTAACCCGAATCGATCTAGGCTCTAGTTCTTGAACAGACCTGCTAGGTTGTTTTGAATTTTATAACTTGGTTTGTTATAATATTATTAGTTTCAATGCCTAATATAAACTATAATAAAAAATAACATTTAATTATTTTTTAAATATATATAAGTTCGACCGTAGTATCTCATAACCAAACGTGTGATATATTCAAAATTATTCTATTTTATACATCATTACTTAAATATGATTTTATCTTCGTTTTCTTATATATCTTTTCTTTTTTATTCTTATTGTCTCATCTCTTAAATGCCAGCACACTAACCAAATACTACTCACACCTTTTCTAGTTCTTTTTAAATCCATGACTTCTTGAAAACAAAACAGAAGAGAAATAAAATAAATCAAACTTCTCTCTTCCTCCGCCCTTTCTTTCTCAAACCCTAATCAAACAAATCCCATTTTTTATTCGATAACATCGCACACCGAAATCAAATTAATCACGTATACTTACCACGGGATTGCTTCTTACAATCCCCCTCCAACCATGATTTCTAGACCAACGCAGAGTCTATACATGATACTTTCCATGGTGTGGGTCGTGATGGAGGGGTGGATACGTTTTATGCTGAGAAGGTATTCTCATCAACATTTAAACAGTAAAATTACCTTTTCTTTCTTAGATGTCAATTCACCTTTCATTAGAAATGATTCAGTACAATCTACAAATAAAAAAAAATTAAATTGGGAAACTGTATTAAATAATTTTTATTTTTATTAAATAATTCACAATGTGAGCATTAATAAATATATCTTGTTAGGCTAATTATTTCGATAATAATTACTAACATAAGTTTTTTTTGGATTTGAGTTATATAAAACACGAGAATTTTTGCTATATATATGTAACTTATTAAAATAATTAATAGAGAAAATTAACTGTTATTTTAAGTAGGAAAAATGATTTTCATAATAAACGATTGTACTTTTCAATTTTATCAAAGGCCCATTTAACAAGGTAGGCCCCACGCCCCCACACGTGTCAGAAAAGCCCGTTCCTTTTCCCTATATTTCATGAATGACTTGTCAGGGAAAACGAAAACACTCATTCCCGCCAAGGAAGAACAATTTTGACGCCTCCAAATCTCTCTCTCTCTCTCTACACTTTTCAAATCTCTCTCGGTGTCAGCTTTCAGAATCCAATCCAGGTATGCTATTTTTCTCCATCTCAATCTCTTAATTTCCTTCAAACCCCTCTCTCTTTTAATAGTTGTTGTATCAAAATAAAATTCTGATTAATTATTAGCAAAAAAACCCTAACTAAGTCACTTATTAATTCGATTATCCTAATCCGAAGCCCTTCTCATGAAATCCGCTAAAAACCAAACAACCCATCCGATCTAAATTATCAAGTTTGCCTTTTTTTTAATTAATCAGGAAAAAGTGGAAATTCGAATTCGGTTTCGGTATTGTGGGGGTTGGCGGAAGAAGCAAAGGAATTACAGCAAATGCCTGAGAAGATAAAGCTGCAGCTTTTCCCAATTGATGAAGCAACTCTTGTGGGCTTGGAAAAGGTGAAAAATCAATGGAATGTTGACCCACCCCAAAAAAAAGATTTTAGACTCTAGGAATTCTAGAATTATTTTTAAATGTTGAATTTACTTGATCTCTGCAGGATGGGTATCATCCCTACTTGGAACTCACTCTAAGCGCTCGTAAAAAAGTATCTTCGGTGCTTAAGCATTTCAATGACAAGTGGGGTTCTTCCAAAATTGCTAGTGGGGAGCCGGTTCTATATCCGTATAACGTAGCTGAAGGTTTAGCTAGGAGGAAGTGGACGTTGAGTGACATTGATGTCACTGCAGGAGAGGTCTGTGCCGCTATTGGGAACCCTTCTGTTTTCCGTCTAAGGTTTTGTGTCCGATCACTTTCTTGTCGCATTTGGGTGTTTGATAGTTAGGTTTAGTTTTTTGACTTGTTTTGTTTTTTAAGGTATGGTTGGTTCTCTAAATCTGAAATTGAACCTGTTGGAGTACCTTCAGCGTCAACTGCCGACGAGGCCTGTTTACAACCTCAGTTCGTGCAGAAAGTTAGCAGTATCAATACAGAGAGTACTTGTGGTGAAGTGAAACGGATGGAGGAAACAAGTGAAGAGTTCAAACCAAGCACTTCAACTGGAGCAATGAATGCGGTTTTGGCTGATAAGCTATCTTCCGATGGATCAATTGGACCTAAGGTACTGTATCACTTTTTTTGGCATTTTCTGTATTGATTGTTGTTATTGTGTTATCGAGTAATTTGCTTCATTTGAGTATTCAGCAATCCTTTCCTGGCTCAGTTATGACTTGTAAGTGCGTCTAAATTTCAGCATTCAGTAACCTAAGAAAACATTTATATAATTGCCAAGTCATCACAATGATCATAGGATTTCAATTATTAATGATTTTTTGAAGTTATTGGAGAAACTGTAAGATCTATTCCCCAAAATTATTTGATTAATATGATCTTTGAACTAACTATTCTATACCTTAGTATGGAGGTTTGGTTGGATTATGCCTTTCAATGTTGTATCTTTCTGAAATTTGCTTATTTGTGTCTAACTAGGGCAATGAAACAAAGATGGATGTTGGCATTGGGCAACCATCAACGCCGTGGAATGATGGCCTAACTGACATAAGCATTGGGGGTCTGCTATCTGAAGCGTCATTGCAAGGACTGTTGAATTCCTGTGATCCAAGATCAAATGGGAGTAACCCAGGCTTGCAGCCATCTCAGATAATCTCTGATTCATTTGATGCCTTTATTACTGCACAAGTAAATTGTTTCCAAGGACCAAGGCTTCCTCCTCACAGTTCTAGCTCATCTATTTTGGATGCCGAGGACACATGCCATGCCTTTGCCGTTAAAAAATTATCTGCCTCAGGCAAAGATTGTCGAACTCTGAGTGGAAGTGCATATTCTCAGACCTGCAGCCAAGATACCGATTCAAAGTCATCTATGCATCCAACTACGACTGAGGTTTGTTAAGTTCTCCCATACTGTAATTTACGTACGGAAATATGAACGAGGATACTAGTTATAGTTTAGTCACATTGTTAGACCCCTGTCAATGCTGCGTACCTGTTAAATTGATTTATATAAATGTTCGATGGTTTCAAGTAATTTGAAGTGCATCAGAGCTCTGCTAACTGATGATAATTTGGTACGATGCATATTTTGGTTAGGAACTTTTGTGGGCATTTAAATCTCATAAAAATTTGAAGTAGTTGAGACCACATGTTTCACGATTTCAAAGAATCTACCGTGAGCCCTTAATTTTTTTCGCCTTGTTTTGTGGTCAATAACCAATCTGGCTTTCGACAGGACCTTGGGTGCAAAGAATCTGAAACAGAGCTCTCACTTGGTTCTCGAATGTATAATCATGAAAACAGCCTTGGGCTTTCAGGAATCAAATGGGTACTTGAATCCACAATTGAAATATTTTTATTTTCCTCCTTGCATATAACCTTACAAAATTCTGATTAATTTTCTTGATGCAGACTGATTCTTTGGGACCCTTTGACCTCGGCCTGTCGTCTTCTAGAAAGATTATCAATGGTGACAGTTTAAGCATCGGCAGAATTATAGCTTCTGATTGATTTGTTTTAATATTTTAAGCTGGAACTTTCTGCACTCGTGAAATTGAAATAAGCAAAGCTATTAGCTTGATGGTTGAATAAAAACCTGTAGAATATCATTTTCAAAATGTTTGAAATATGTTTTAGTGACGACTAGACATGGATTGCCGTATTATGCACGATGTGTTTGCTTAAGAAGTTCATAATTGAAAGGGCTAAAGGGAAGGTGCTAGCTTATACTTGGCTTGGTAGAATGCTAAGCATAAATGATGTGAGTCTGAATTGCTGCTAAATCTAATATTTTTGAATTAAGTTATATGTTAAATTTAAGTATATGTGAGTCAAATAAAATGTTAAACTCAATATATTTTGGATCAAATATGCTCAATCACAAGTGGGTCAAATAAGATATTAGACTTAATATTATTAAGTTCAGTTACGTGTTGAGTTTAATTATAGGTGGGTTTGATAAGATGTTAAATTCAATATTCTTAAGTTCAGCTATATATCAAGTGCAAGTGGGTCTTATAAGATTTTGGATCTAATATTTTTGAATTTAGCTAAATTTTAAGCTCGAGTGTATATGAGACTAAAAAGATGCTGAACATAATTTTTTGTGTTTAGTTACACATTAAGCCTATTAGATATGAGTTTGGAAAGATGTTGGACTCAATATTTCTAGGTTTAACAATGTGTTTGGTCTAAGTATATATGAGTTTAGTAAGATATTAGTCCTAACATCTTTGGGTTCAGCTATATACTAAGTTTAAGTTCATATGAGTCTTGTAAGATATCCGAACCTATCATAATTGAGTTTGAAATAATTCCAAAACCAAATAAATATAGAAATGATAGTCTTTATAAGTCCTGTACTAGGTAATAAGACTATTTTTGTGATTTTAAAAATATATGATAGTTATTTCTTTATATCTTTAATTATATAAAAATCTTTAATGAGTCTATGTAATATTTTAATCAGCATTAATATTGATATGAAGATTATTTTCATTAACATTATTATTGTATAAAAGGTATTTATTTTTATCAAAATTTTCAAAAGAAAATGACTTTCCACTCTCAATAAAATAACAAAGTTGAGGAGTTATAAATATTATCTGAACCGCATATAAAAGATTTATATTGAGGAGTTATTATCTGAACCGCATATAAAAGATTTATATTTTTTATTTTCTTTTCAAATATTTATAGAGTATTTATCATATAAAAATCTAAGAACAAACATTGTAGCTCTTACAATTTAATGTTTATTCTTTTATTTATTATGATTTCTTATTAAAAAATAATTGGCTTAATCATTTAAGAATCTCTAATCTTCATGAAAATATAAAAATTATTTTATAAAAATAAAGATTTTTATCATCATCAACTATCTGCTCCATCAATTCTAAAAAATAGAATATCATGAATATATCATTATTCATTATCTAAACACTAAAAAAGCCCTTGGCACTAAGTATATTGTATTCTAAATCATCATCAATTAACTATGAAATTTGAAGGTCTATAAGGGTACTTAAATTTCTGTTCAAAATAGCAGTGTGTACAGCATGATTATTAATTTACTGTTCCATCTTGTCTCTTCTTCAATGTGCTTGGAATGTATTCTTCAAGTTTAGCATATGCTATAACTAGGGAGGGAGGGAGCTTTCCTGTTTTCCAGGTAGCTCCTTGTTTTCTCCGTACTACAGTCTCTTCGAAGGTTAAACTTTCCATATATTCCTCCAGAATCCAGAATCTTAGGTAGGGCTAGGCTTGTAGTGGAAAATGATTGTTCATTACGAAAATTGCCGAAGGCTAAATTATTTTTTATCGTAAATCTGAATTGATGTGCGGTCTCTTGGCTGTGACTGGAGAGACATCCTTGAATTTCACTAAACCGTAAAAAAAAAAAAAAAAAAAGGAGGAAAAAACTATCCCTAGATAACACAGACCAACTTATTGGTAATGGAGGCGACAAAAGAATCAGACTTCCTCACTCTTTATGGCGGAGAAAGCAGGGGCAAACAAAGATGCAGGGTATTCCATTTAGCAAAATTCCAGACACTATGCTGGTCAAAGGACGGCAGATTTGCGCATTTCTTGATTGATAAAAAATGGATATTGCTCTATGCCACCCTCATACGTAATTCTCGTTACCATTACTATGTCACTTAGCAATCATCGTAATTTTGATTCCCCGCAACAAGTTGAGGATTCTGAAAAATGGGGTGTGTTAGAGTTCAATGTACTCGCCACCTCAGTCACCAGAGAAGTTGAAACAAGAAAATAGGTATGTTAAAGGAGAGAATAGAGGGAGACCTATTGGTCAGAGAGAAGCTGGGAAATTGTCCAGACAAGAATTGGAAAAGAATGGACGAGAGAAGTTGGTTGAGGGAGAAGGGTTAAAGAATGATGTTGGAAATGTGTCGCAAAGATTTTCTTTGAAGAAGACAGTGGGAGATGAACTTGTGGATGGGTGGCCAAAATGGCTTGTCGGTAACTTTCCTAGTGAGGTTTTGGCTGGTTTGGTTCCAAGGAGTGCTGATTCTTGTAATTAGCTAAGGTTAATGTGCTATGTTTGCTGCCATTTCATTTGATCAAGTTCTTAAATGATATGCTATAAATCATCTAATTGGGATTATGTTTTTCATTTACAGGTAGGCCAGGGAACTTATAGCAATGTGTACAAAGATCGAATTAGGGACTCTGGAAAGATAGTTGCTCTAAAGAAGGTTAGATTTGACACATCAGAGCCTGAAAGTGTCAAAGTTTATGGCAAGAGAAATAATGATGCTGCAGAAGTTAGATCATCCAAATGTAATCAAGCTTGAAGGAGCAGCCACGTCAAGGTTGCAATATAGTATTTAACCTGTTTTTGATTTCATGCAGTCGGACCTAACCAGGATCGTCTCCCGTCCAAGCGAGAGGCTCACTAAACCACAGGTTTGAACTTGCTCCTCCTTTGAGATACAGTTGTCTGTAGCTGTTTGTTGGGGCCATAATGATGAACTGAACATTCATGAATGGTTTGCAGCTCAAAGAGATGTGCAATCTTTTAACTCCGGGAAAGCATGAAGAACAGGAATGGAGAAAGTTTCAAATATTACATTAAACTGGGAAAAAATGGAAATTCTATAAACCAGTGTTCCATCAATACTGAAGTTTTGTCTACGCAAAGATGTGCATGTATATTCAATGCAATTCCCTATGATCTCTAATTCTATAGTTGGAAACTCTAAATATGGTGATTCGGTGCCTTTAATTTGATACAGGTCAAGTGCTACATGCTGCAACTGCTTTCAGGTCTCCAGCACTGCCACGAGAGGGGTATTTAACACAGACACCTTAAAGCTACCAACTTGTTAATAGACTAAAAAGGGGTGCTGAAAATCGCATATTTCAGGCTCGCAAATTTCTTCATACCTAAACCATAATAGCCACTTACCAGCAGAGTAGTAACCCTTTGGTATAGAGCTCCAGAGCTATTACTGGGTTCCACAGATTATGGAGTAGGTATTGATCTTTAGAGTGTTGGATGTTTATTGGCTGAGATGTTCGTTGGAAGGCCAATCATGCCTGGAAGGACAGAGGTAAAACTTCTTTTACCATCATTGATGCCTCAAGTCTCGTTTTACGTAACGAATTGAATGAAATTGTTTGTTGTAGTTGTTGTTCTTTAACATTCCATCAGATACAATCAACAATTGGATTCTTCTCTAATGTTTTCAATACCAGATCTTTGTGCAACTGTGTGACGACATGATACCGTAAAAGCCAGTAATCAATGGGAAAGGAATCTGTACTTGTAATTTAAGTGATACAATCTACCTCTTCTATCATAAGCTGCTCTTTTGCTTTTGGTCCTTTTCATCTACTTCCAATGTTCTTCCATAACCACATCATCTCTTCTTCAATGAATCAATTAGAGATTCTGCGACCATCAAGAAGGTCGTGGAATCAATTCCTACTCTTATTTAAGACATTCTATGACCCATCAAGAAGTTTACACAATCGAATTCTAGAGGAGCGTGTTGTATTCGCTTCCATTTTCCTGAATGCAGTGTGTTAGATGAGTTTTATTGCTTTCAGGTCGAGCTACTTCATAGGATCTTCAAGCTTTGTGGTTCACCAGCAGAGGACTATTGGAAGATAATGAGGCTACCAGCAAGCTTCAGACCACCACAGCACTACAAACCTAGTTTCCAAGAAGCCTTTAAGGGTTTTTCCGAGTCTTCATTTGGTCTCTTGACCACGCTTCTCGCTCTGAACCCAGCATATCGTGGCACTGCTGCTTCTGCTCTCCAAAGTCACGTACGTGAGAACTAATGGCGATTCCTCCCTATGTGATTAATATTATCTACCTTTTGGTATATCCGTTCTCTTTTCTCCAGATGATCATGTAAACTGTAGCTCATTCCACTGTGTGTTCTAATCAGTTCTTCCCCCCTGCAGTTCTTCTCTTCAAGTCCATTGCCATGCCGACTTTCAGATCTACCAGTAATTTACAAAGGGGAGGACGAGCCAGCTCAAATCAGTGATAATAAAAATTTACGTTCCCATAAATACTCAATTTATTAATTCAATTATTTACACAAGAAATCGATGAAAGTATACTTGATTGTCCTTCGTTCCATCTCTTGGCGCAGGTAAAAAATGCAATCATCCACGGGGGGCGGGCACACGCCTAGCGATTGGGCTCGGGGCCGTGGGCGGTGAAGGAACACAAACACAGTAAAAGTCCGAACTGCCTCGACATTTAAGCACCCAAATAGCGCAGCAGTGTTTATATGATCTAATAATTTCTTCAACATGTTCATGGTGTTTGTGCTCCTAAAACTTGATTCTCTATTTACATGGACAAGAATTGTCCTTTTCTAATAAAACTAAACAAACGATACGCCGTAAGTTGCATCTATACGGTATGGGAAAGATTTTCTAACCTGAAAATAATTAATGAATTTGAAATACCATATAATTAGCTTACTCCTGAAATGCAACTCGCTGAAAACTCTAACAACATTCAATCAGTAGGCTCTAGGACAGGACAATGATGGGACATAACAATTCACCGTGATGATTAAGGCCAGTGACTTGATGAAACTTATGAAGAAGTGCGGACCTGTTCCAGATTTAGCTGACCTTAGCACTAGTGATTGGTTTCTATATGCTAACTCTACCAATATAAGCACCCACAAAAATTGGTTATCCTGCGTGCAAAGCTACAGCAAAGATATGTGGAGTGGCCTCATCCTTCGGATGCATTAAAAGATGTCTCAGAACTTTCTGACAAGAACACGACTGAAACAAGTCAACTATCCCCGTCTACACTGGTGATGGATTTTATTCACTCCAGTTTGTCAACAGACCGACTGACCATGACACGTGAAAAATGCCACTCGAGGGAGTGTATTCCAGCTAGAACTTCCACAACTTGGTCATGTTAGTATGTGTAGGTAACAAATCAATTGTCCTCCTAAAGAATGAATGACTGAAGTGAGTTATGAATGGTACGCACAGACCTCTAATCTTGATCACCAAGAATTACAGTAAGGAGTTATTTAAGATGAATGGTGTCTGAAAAAGTCGGCACTATCAGTTTTGATGTTTCCACTTGAGCCATAAGTATTCTGCAGACTCGCTTGGAACAAATCTGACCACCTCTTCTTTCACCACTAAGGAAACCCTCGGTGGTCATATTCTCAAGCAGAAATTCCTTTCGCCACCTACCATTTTCATACGAGAAAAATGCGTGGTTATTTGGCTCTGCCTTTGATTTACATTTGACAACGGAAAGGGTTGCTCATTCTTGTTACTTTCAGAAAATTATAGAGAAACTCAATAAAAATAAATCCTCCAGAAAGATTGAAATGAGCATCTTCTTTGTTTAAAAAATTCAACGTCATTGCCTAGAGCAGAGTGCGTGATAGTAATAATTAAGCTCTACTCCCGTAAACAACCATAGTGATTTCATCTGCACAACAACATCAATTGCTAAGTTGCTTTTTATTCATTGATAACGTGAATTTTAGATCAAGGACTCGATGAACCCATCGTTGATGCAACGATTTATTTGTCTTCCCACGGCTAAAGAGATATGGGAAGCTGTATCAAAAACCTTTCATGATGGATCAGACGAAACTTGTATTTTTGAATTGAAGCAGAGGTCGTTTCCCACTAAGCAGAATGAACATCCTCTTTCAACATACTGTAATAAACTCGTTGCTATTTTTCAGGAGATTGATCACAGTACCATGTCACAGGCAGGAACATTTGAAGGAGTGGTTCAGTTACACTCTATCGTGGCAAGACTTCGAGTTCATATTTTTCTAAATGGACTTGACCCTGTTTTTGAACAGGTTTGTGGAGAAATTTTGCGAGAAGATCCAAAGCTTGATCTCAAAAGTGCATATGTGTATGTTAGGAGAGAGTGTTAGCAGAAAAAAACAATGGGAGGGTCTCATCCAATCTCTGAGACCTCAATTATGATAGTCAATCGATTTCGTCAAGGAACAACATCAGGTCCTTCGAAAAATCAGAATAATCAAGCCACTGGAAAATCTGGAGGTTATTATGGTGAATCGAGCCATTCAAAACAACGATGCTATGAGATTATTGGCTATCCTGATTGATGGGGTTTTACAAAGAAGAATCGGAAGAATCTTGGTGGAAAAGCTATGGTAACTTCTATGGCAGAGGAACAAGTACAGCCTACAGCAAATATTGTTCACCCAGGTGCACCTGGTAACGCTTCTGTACTCTCTGTGAATTCTAAGAATAGTACTTGGATAATTGATACAGGTGTATCCAATCATATGACTATGGATTATGATTAGTTAAAATTTTTTAAATCTTCTCCTCAGTCAGTTATTTTCAGAGCCAATGGCAATACCTCCCCTATTACTGGGGAGGGATCTGTCATTTTGTCCGATTCCCTCACGTTCGACCTTGTTCTTGTTCTTCCATATCTTGACTATAATCTCCTTTTGATTGGCCAAGGTACCTCCACCCTCACTTGCACTGTTACCTTTTGGCCTTCCTTGTGTTTTTTAGGACATTCTAACCCGGAAGATTCTTGGTTACAGTGTTAGGCGAGGGAAACTTTATTATTTGGAGTTGACAGAAAAAGGGGGGTCAAAGCTCAGTCAAGTGAATCAAACAAGAAGTGAAGATAAAGCTCGAGCAATTGTATGGCTATGGAACCGAAGGGTAGGGCATAACTCTCGTTTGGCTATCTTAACAAGTTGCAGCCACATTTGTTTTCAGGTAGGAATTTCGATTTTCTTTGTTAAATTTGTTAACAGGATAAGAGGCATCATATTTCTTATTTCCCAAGTTTGAATAAAAGTTCAGAGCCTTTTTACAGCTATTCCCTCGGATGTTTGGGTCCTGCAACAAATCCTGTGTAAGAACAACATTTAAGGAATTTCATAAAATGGTGATGACTCAATACCAAAGACAGATTCGTACACTTCAGTCTGATAACCATAAATAATTTGAGAATCAATTTTTAGGTGCTTTTCCGAGACACTATGGAATTCAACATCAAACCTCTTGTAGCTATACTCCACAACATAATAGATTAATAGAGCGAAACAATAGATAGATTCTGGAAATAGTTGGGGCTTCTCTCTTTGGCTGGAATATGTCGCAGGTGTACTAGAGTATGGCTGTGAAATCAGCTGCTTATCTAATCAATCGAACATCATCCAGTGTGATAGATTTCCAAACTCCCCCATAAAAGATGCAATCTTTGCTTTCTCTTCCTCATCTCCCAAATCTTGAACCAAGAGTGTTTGGACGTGTAGTTTATATTCATGTGCCTAGGGTCCTGCAAAAATAAACTGGATCCATGTTCGAAATGGTGTGTCTTTGTAGGATACTTGGAGTTTTAGAAGGGATATTGGTGTTATGATCCTCATAACCGAAAGTTACTTGTGACCTTGGATGTTTCATTTTATGAATCAAAAGCCATACTATTTAAGGGAGCCTATGGGTCTTCTCTTCAAGGGGAGAGTCACAAGGAAGAGAATGACGATAACGGCAAAGGTGGAAAAGAATTGTTCGAATTGGAAGAACATGGAGGATGTTTTGAAGGCTACTTAGAGGATACAGATCCGCAGTTATGCAATGATCAGACCGTTTTTATCAATGGTGATCAGGTTATCTCTAGCAATGAAGTTTCTATCAATGATGATCAAGTTATCTCCAGTAATGACCCCTCTTTATCTATAGAGTTGCCCACGCTGCACCATTAACACAAGGATCAACACAGAATGTTCTCCCTCGGGTAAACCCGCATTCTATTCTTGATGAATCAAATAACTTTCCTATCATTGCAGATGATGTAGTCCAAACATATCAACAAAGATCAAATAGAGGAGTGCCTAAGAAATAATATGGCCCAATCCCAAAGCTAAGACTAAGTATACATGTTCTGTTAATCAATTATCATATGTATCTATTCCTAGGAATATGCAAGATGCAATGACAGATCCAAAGTGGACTAGGACAATGAATGAAGACGTGGAGGCTCTTAAAAAAAATAACACTTGAGAAATTTACACATTACCCAAAGGGAAGAAGACATTCGGGTGTAGATGGATGTTCATAGTGAAATTGAAGGCTGACGGTAGTATTAATAGGTACAAATCAAGGTTAGTTGTAAAGAGACATACCCAATGTATGGAATGAATTATCAAGAGACAAGGTTAGTTGCAAAGAGACATACACAGAAGTATGGAATGAATTATCAAGAGACCTTTGTTACGGTTGCCAAAATTAATACCATCCATATTCTTATGTCCATAGCAGGAAATCAAGATTAACCTTTACAACAATTCAATGTTAAGAATATGTTTTTCAATGGAGATCTAGATGGAGAAGTCTACACGGACTTCCCACCTGGACCTAAATGCAAGTCTTCGAGCGAAGTTGAAGTGTAAGAAGGTGTTGTATGGTCTAAAGGAGTCACCTCGGGCTTAGTTAAGAAGGTTCACCTCCACAATGATGGAATTTGACTATAAGCAAAGTAATTAAGATCACACTTCGTTTGTAAAACACAAAGAAGGGAAAGTAATAACATTAATTGTGTATGTGGGTGATATGGTCTTGACAAGGAGAGGAGCATTACAAACATATTTGGCATCAAGATTTGAAAATGAAAGATCTTGACAGACTTAAATACTTTTTAGAAATTGAGGTTTCGAGATCTAAGGCTGGAATTTCCCTATCATAACGGAAATATGTGACAGACTTGTTATCTAAAACTGGAATGTTGACTTGCAAACCTGGAGAGACACTTATAAAGATGAACCATAAACTTGGAGAGTATGAAGATCATATACCAGCATACAAGGGGCATTATCAACAATTAGTTGGGAAACTAATTTGTCTATCTATCTATCTATCTATCTATCACACACAAGGTTGAACATAGCCTATGCAGTAAGTGTGATGAGCCCGTTCATTCATGCATCAATTGAAGCATATATGAATGCAGTGTATCAAATCTTAAGGTATTTGAAGAGTGCATCAGGAAGATGATTGCTATTCTCTAAGAACAGGGGGTTTATGGAATCAAAGACTATACAGATTCTGACTGGGCAAGGAATCAAACTGATAAAAGGTCTATATTAGGCTACTTTACTTTCATAAAAGGTTACCTTGTCACTTGAAGAAGTAAGAAACAGAAGGTGGTTACATAATCAAGTGCGGAAACTGAACACCAAGGTATGATTCATGGTATGTACAAGTTGTTATGGGTTAAGAATATATTACAAGATTTGGGAATTAATTATAAGAAGCCTATGAGTCTACACTGTGATAATAAGGCTGTCATTGAAATTGCAAGTAATCTGTTTCAATATGATCATACAAAATATGTTGAAGTTGATTATTATTTTATTAAAAAGAATCTTGAGCAAAAAATCATAAAATTTCTATTTGTTTGGTCTGAAAATCAGTTAGCTGATGTACTCACGAAGACAGTCTCAGGAAGAACATTCCATTAAGCAATTAGCAAGTTGAGCATGATTAATATCTATGCTCCAGCTTGAAGGTAGGTGTCAGCATAAATAGTATTTCATATTCTGTCAGCATGAGTTGTATTTCCTATTCTGAAATAGCTATTAGTTAGGCTAATTGATTGTGATTATAATCCCATAGTTTTAGGGTGATCTTCTAATGTTGGCAACAAGTATCCTGCCTTCTACATTTGTATATTTGTGTGTGTGTGTGTGTATGATCTTCAACCAATGAAATGATCAGCGAGTTCAGCTTCATGTGTGCACAACCCGTAACGTACCCTGACAAAATGTGCGGTTAATTTCGCCAGTACCAGCAGACAAGTTTGAAATATATTAAACTCCATAATGCCTTCCAAACGTCTATGTATCGCCATACAGGAGGTTATTAGACTTGTATGCACTTCAAGTTTTTTTTTTTTTTTTGACATCTTCAACAGACGGAAATCTCCAATCAACCATTATCATTTTCCTTCTGCTTGGACTGCTCCTTTCCCCTAATACAATGTCACCATCGAAGTCAGAATGCAATACAATCCTACAACGTTATCAAATAATAAACACGAAGGAAAGGCAGAAAACCCTGAACTAGATAGTTCAAGCTTCCTTACAATCACAAATTTCTATTTTGACACAGCAACACCGAACACAGCAGTATGTTTATCAAGTAAACGAGAACACTAGAGAGATGGAAACTGCTACACAATAAAACAACATTCTTTTTGGATGAAGCCGGCATTGAAAAGGTTATCCGAGATAGAAGCAACTGTATTTAATGTATATGAATATGGTGATTAGCTCAAATGATTCCTTGGACGGACTGCCTCATTTCTGGCAGCAGGGCGTCACTCTAGCTCTGGAACAGATTACCGTTGCCTGAAGCCAGCATTGATTTAGTTTGGCAAGGCATTCCAGCTGCCAAAGTGTTCGGCCCACAAAACAGACAACTCAATTTTCATCTATGATGCTGTTAAACAATTCTGCAACCTCTTTGTTATCTGGTAACACAACACAGAAACCTGAAAATATCACGCCTGGAAAGTCACATGGTTTCAGTAGCAAGGATCTCAGCAAACACATAGACCCCAGAAAAGGGCGTCCAAACAATGTATTCATGTTGTGCATTCACATTCTACAATCAAAAAGGCTTTAGCTTGGCGAGGACATTAAGTTACAGAAAATAGTACTAACTACTTGAGCGGTCTCATCCAAAGTATATGCTGAGTTGAGAAACAGAGATGACAATCTGAAGATTAATTTTTTGAGGCTGGGTTCCATAAGTCATCCAGACTCTAGTCAGGAGCACTTGGGTTACTGATTAAAAGGATAAGGGATTGCAGATTCTTGTGTTTACCAGCAGCTTCGAAGTGGGGTTCAAGATGGCTCTCTCTCTCTAGTTTACGATTCAGTAAAGATACAAAGAGGGCTCGGCCAAATCTGTTCAAGTTACAAGGATCAGTTAAAGGCCAAGGGCAAGCAATTCAAGGTTCTTGCTTAGAAAATTATGCCTTGGCCAGGATGATGGGCTGAATTTCATTTCATCCGGCTGCAATTATTTGAGGAAAAAAAACTGAAGAGTTTAAATGTTTAAGGTTTTAGATGTCAGTCGCAGCCAAAAGAGCAGTGTTCTGCCTTACGTGGAACAATTACATGGATTGGAAGGTAGGTGACGATGACCGCAATTCCCTCTGGAAGATAGAGGGAATTGGTTTATGCAATTCCACAGGAGAGAGCTTTCAACTGGATTTGATTTATGCAATATATAAGGCTCTTATCAGCAAGCTTGGTAAGCAGAAGTCCTATACTAAAAAAGTAAAGAGTTCATAAACCTATATGTTAGCATAACCAATATACGGAAATATCAGAGGAAAATATTGGAAAAGAAAAGGAGAAACTTACCTCCAACTGAGCCATGCTCAATTAATCTAGAGTCAAATTCAGCAACAATATACTCTAGGGCAAATTTCCCTTTTTCTCAGTTTTGCATTTCTTTCTCCATTTTTTTCAACTCCGCCGCTTGAGCCTTCATAGTTGCTTCCAGCAACTTCTCTTGCTGCACAGCAGAATTTAATTAGACAACTTTCGAGTATAAACTGATATACTATATAAGTACAGTAACATCACTAAAATACCTGCTTCTTTCTTAGCTTCTTTTCTTCCATTAAGTGTATGCTTTCTTCCTTTTTTGCCACTGCTTCATCTGTGCTGTTTTCCTCGTCAGGGTTAACTTTAGTTTTCCTTTTCTATTTCATGGTGTTAGCCATCTGCTCCCTGCTAAAACTTTCTTTTTCGGGGCAATCATGTATCTGACTCGAAGTTAATTATTAAGAAAATGTAAATCAGTAAATTCAGGCACATATTCAACTTACTTTAAGCACCACGCATATCGAAATAGAAAACAAAGCCCTAATTAATTGCAAATAAAAAAAGAAATAATTCAATTCATACATTAGGAAGAACCCTGACTAACCAGAGAGGAGGTTATGATCGGAATTTGGGGTGGGGGGGGGGGGGGGCCTGGGGGGAGTGCATTTTACAATGGAGACATCGGGCATGGGAGTCTCGGGAACGAAAGAGGGGGATTTGAATGGGGTCGAGTTGGGGTTTTTTGAGGGAGAGATGGGAGTGGTGTTCTTTGGTTCTCTTCTTCCTCTTCTTCTTCTTCATCGGAGAGGATTGTTGGATTCCACGTTCAACACCATAGAGAGAGAGAGTGCGTGTTGCTGGTTCGGTTTGTCTTTGAATAAGCGCGGGATACAGGAAAACAGAGTAAAGGGGGGAGAAGGCCCCTCTTTTTTCTTTTTTTATATCACAATGCACATAGCTCTAGTTGAAAAACAAAATTATTTTGAAATTTCATATTATGATTTAATTTAATTTTTTTATGATAAAAGTCAAGTTAGTTTCATTAATAAAATATATATTAAAATATGAATATAACATGTTGGATTTGGTTATTTCTTGTACATGGCTTTGAATGCCTCCATAACTAGATTTGATATAAAGTTACATTAATACAATCATTAAAATAAAATATAAAATATTATCTCTTGTGAATTTTCTTGGCTTAACTTTTTAATATTTCAAAGATATTTTATGCTCACTCCTCAATAATTCACTTATCACCATATTTTTTTATTTTTAAAATCACAACGATTGAACAAATATCAATTTAATTTACTATTATATATATTTTCAAAAGTATTGTCTATTATTAAAGTCTCTATATATTTTTCTAAATCATATTTCTTGTGACAATTCAAATTGCATACTTTAATGCAACATTAAAGGTATCTTTAATCAGTGAGGTAAAAATAAATAAATAAACTAATTTTTTATTTTTTCTTTCCTAATTTTAGATCTTGAAAAAATTATTTTTCATTAAAAAAAATATTTTTATATATCTATCAAGAACTCAAATTAATTGATGATGATTCAAGATCTCAGGTTCATTAAATTCATAAGGCTTGCATTGATTTGTTATGAGTTTGGATTTCAAATGCTATTTTTACAGCATAAAATTATTTAATAATGAAAAATCCTAGGTTAAAAATTGTTAGCAACTTTTAAGAATAGTTCATTTGATAAAACAAATTATCTTATACTCAGGCATTTTAACTTTTATCCTTAAATAAAAAAAAAGAAAAGAAAAAAAAGTGGTGAGTTCATTAGTTGTATAGTATTATAATAAAGCAATATTAAGGTAGAAATTATTAAAATGTCATCTCAACTATATATAAGTGGTGTATGGTAGAGTTTTTAATTGAAACTTTATGTTTGTGGTTGTGCTCGACCTAACTATACAAAGATACATAATAGAATAACATATTAAATAACAATGATGATGGATAATAACAATAATGATAGATAATATAGAGGGTTTTTTTTTAAAAAAAGTATTTTTTCAGTTAAAAAAACAACAATAATAATACTCTTCTTTTCTTTTTTTTTTCATTGCAAATGTTAATAAAAAAAATCATAAAATATTTAAGTCAGAGAAACCACACATCCTAGAAAAAAAATTCCATCCATTTAGTTTGGTATTATAAAATTTTTAAAGATAATAAAAACTTTAAATTGAATTTGGATTTTTCACAATTACCTTTATAGTGAGTGAGGTATTTAGACTTTATTGTCCTGGATTTCTCTACAAATTAAATCTCTTATAATGATAGGTGACCTATAGTGCTTCAGTTAATAAATTGTAGGAGATAAATAAGGTATGGTAAAATAAAAAAAATATATAAGAACAAAGAGTATAGAAGGGTGTAGCATATATTGTGTGATATGTTCTCTCGTTATCCTTTATATAACTGGCCTGGTGTATTTATACTAAGATCATATATTTTACTCAACAAATAGTAGATTAACTTTCTTGCAAGAAGTAGGGTAGCTTACCTACATTCTTGTTGAAGAAAGTTATTGTGTTGCCATTGTATATCATTTTTCTTAACCAATTAGAATCAAAAGACTATATACACAACAAATAAAATGATTTGATCATGTGGGTTTTTTCATACGAATAGAAAAGTATTCTTCTAACCAAGACATAGACTAATTAAATGATTTGTACAAGAGTTAACCTATAAAATATTTTATATGATATAGTTACTTCTTAAATGAGCAATTGGACGACACTCCATAGACCTTCATGAGGTAAATAGAGAATTTTTTAGTGCTTAGTAAATTGAAAAAGATAAATATGATATAGTAAAGACAACAAGAATAAAGATTGTGGGAGGGTGAATGTTACGATGGTAATGTGTTGTGTAATATGTTCTCTTTGTCCTGTGTTTTAAATGTCTTAGTGTATTTATACCCCTTGACCACTAAGATCACATGATTTACATGAAGAAAAGTAGAGTAGTTTACATATATTCTTATGGAAAAAATTTATGATGTTGCCACTATATATCATTTTTCCTAACCAATTAGAATTTATAGACTATGTACACCACTAATAAAATAATTTGATCATGTGGGTTATGTTAGGAGAATATAATAGTATTTTTCTAACCGAGACATGAATCAATCAAGTGATTTATACATAATTTAACCTATGAAAAATCTTACAAGCCACAATTCTTTTTAGAATAGGTAATTAAATGGTGTTGCATTAACCTTTGAGAGGTTATAACATTATATTAGTAGGTGTGTTAATACCAGGCTTTATAAAAATTTATATGGGACTAGAAATTAATCCTAGAATAGTTAAAGGTTGGTTTAAGACCTAAATAACATAGCAGTTTGTTGTTGAACCAAGGCATAAATAGTTTAGCGAACAAGGTTGTCTACTTGGCTTGGGCTAAGGCACATAACTTAGGGACAAGGTTATCCACATAGGCCAAGTCTTATTAATAGATAACAAGTTATCCATTATTGTCTTGTGTGTTACTCCATCATTTGTCTATAATCTTTGAAATTAGATTCAATTTAAAAGAATCATAAATGTTTTCTTGTCAAGTTATGAGGCATAATAGAATGTTTTCTTGTCAAGTTATGAGTGTTTTCTTGTCAAGTTATGAGGCATAATATTAACAATGCTTTGTGACAGTGAAAGTTTTGTCATAATAAGAAATGTGACAATGATAATAAAGGATAAATGAAGATTTTTTCATAAGTTTAAGAGCTCATTGTTTGGAGAAGTAGAGACTTCATCGAAGACATGGAGATTTTATATGGATATTTTATTTAAAGATATGAAGATTAATAATACCCTAGAGAAAAACATATGAAGGGAAAAAAATTCTTCATTGAAAAGTTCATAAGATCTATCTCAATATCATCTTTAAAAATTATCTAATCTCAGGCAATGAATAATGGATACGATGACCTTTTTTTAGGATTGCATTTTCTTAACAAATTATTAGAGGTAACTCTTAATAATAAATCTTTCTCTCTCTTTTTATATGGCACACTTGTCCTCGGTGTCACACCCATTTTCTTAGTAAGAAAGAAAAAGTTTTATTAGGTTTTCATGTGTTTGTGTTACTCATTGTATATGGGTGTTGCATAAATTATTTTTTCTTAATGACAGTTAATTCTTCAATATGAGTGGTGGCTAAAGGTATAGTCATGAGCTCAGGAATGTTAATTGAACATGAATGGATCTTTGTATGTTCTTTTTAGATACCTTAAGGTTGATCAATGGCTCTTGAGAGGTTTATAATTTTTTTTTATTAGAAACAAGGGTGTTATTCTCTTGTCATTCCTACTCCTTTTAATCAAATATGATTTTTCATTGCATGTTTCACTTTGAGAAGACTTTAGTCATGAAGAGTATATGATCATTTCTATAAAGAATAGTTGTAGACTCTACTAATCAAGGTTTTTATGGTAATAGATTCGAGTAGACTGTTCACATTGAGCATTTTTTTTATAAACCTTTATAGATATGCTCCACTACTCTTATCTTTTTGGTCATGTGATGACAAAAAACCTAGTTATGCCTTTTTTTACCTGGTATACTTATGCTTAAGCAGGAAATTAGTTTTGTATAAAAACTGTCAAAATCAAGGATAGAGTCAAGCCCTAATCTTCCACTTAATAATGGTGATATTCCTTTTCAAAAACTTGTATCGTTATTAATTTCATTTTACATCATAGTTTTTTTGGATATGAATAAAACTTGAAGAGATATCTAAAATGATAGCCATTCTTATGGTTGGGATTTGTTGAGGTTCTACGTTTTAATCTTTGAAGTTTACATATGTAGCATTCAATTTGGAGAGGGGTGGCTATTTTATAAGGTTGAGTATTCTCATTTCTACTTTTGTGCATGTTGTTTCTCGTAGTCCTTCAGAAACTAAGGTTATTTATATGCACTCAATAGTTTATATAATATAGTTTGATGTTGTATCACTCGTAGAGAGGATGGAAGAGTGTAAAGTTATTGTTGTTTGGCTACAATAACATTAGTAAGCACTCCTAAGTTATGGAAAAAACTTTTGGATGTGTCATAACTCATTTTTAGGTTACTTTTAATTTTTTTTTATCTCTTTTCCATTTTTTCTCTTTCAAAAATCAAAAATATATATTTTCACTAAAAAAATAAAATCCAAAAATAATAATAGTGAGGAGCGGATGTCAAAAACGTTTAAGAAAATAGTTAGAAATTGGTTGAGGATGTTCACAAATACAAATATTAAAATTTAGCAGTATATATTGGACTAGTGGAAGCCTTAGTGACAAATAAAATTCAATTTGATGAAAAAAAATTCAAAATCAAATGTGTATGAACTTAATTAAATTTTATTTAAGGTTTAATTGAATTTATAGAGGGTTTGATTGCAAAAAAAATAATTAGTTTTGAAGTCAATTTAGGTTTTAATTGAAAAAAATTAGAGTTCTAGGGTCAAATTATAATTTTTTAGAGTTAATTTGGTCAAATCAGGAGCTTAATTGCATAAATATTGAAGTTTGGTGGCCAATTAGGGACTTAATTGAAAAAATATGAAACCAAGGACTAAACTGAAAAAAACATGTAAATAAAGGGCCTGTAATTAATCGAATTGTGGGCCAAATTAAATAAATTAAAAGTGTATTGATCAATTGAGGGTCAAATTGCATACATTAAAGACCAAGGGCTAAAGTGAAAAAAATGACTAGCTTTAAGGCCTACAATTGAATTTGACAGAGATATAATTGAATTGATTTTTACAATCAAAATTGCAATTGAGGACTTGATTGAACAAATCACAATTTGAGAATGGATGTGAACTTTAACATGTTTTTACCGCTTTTTTCTTTTAAATAAAATGATGTGTTTTGTCCAAATTAGCGTAATTTCATCCACTGTTTATTAAAAAAAGGCTCAAAACAATGTCATTTTGAAATAAGTTTTATTTTTCTCCTAAACACGTGAGTTAGGGAATAAGATTTTTTTTTTCCATTGCTTTTTTCTCCCTCTTTCTCCAAAAAGCATAAAAAAGATACCAACCATAACCCTACTTGTATAAATTCTGACCTGTGACTTACCACGGGACAATGAAAAACAGAAGGGACCTACCTCTCAAGTGGTTTTTAAGGTGATTGCACAGCAGCCGTCCTTTACCATTCTTCCCCTATTTTTGCATATAAATACAGGGAAAGAGAGAGTATAAAAAGGGATGACCTAGAAAATCGACAAAAAAAAAGACCTGAAATGAAGAAAGAAAGGAAGAATAAAAACAAACAAAGAGTAAAAAAACAGGAGATGAAATAGGGAGAACTGTTCATCGTCATCGACAATAGTGCTGCTTGGAACCACCACCACTAATGAGCACCATCATGAGCCTTCACAACAGCCATAGCAAGTCAGTTCCCTTGCCTCTCTCTTCTTCCTTCTTCTCATTCTCTGCTTCATCTCCCTTTGCTTTTTTTTTTTTTTCATGGAGAACATGAGCAATTCACGTTTTGCATCAACCTTCTTCTCATTCTCTGCTTCATCTCCCTTTGCTTTTTTTTTTCATGAAGAACATGAGCAATTCACGTTTTGCATCAAATAAAAATAATTAGCTGGTTACTGTGATGTGCATAATAACCAGTTAATTATAGTTTTGGGGCCTATGCTGACCCATTTTTTTATGTTGGGTCGATGCTAGCTCATTCCAATTTAAAAAATTAAAAAAAAATATTAGTGATTTTCTCATGTTTTTTTTGTTTTATCCATTTTGGTTAATATCAATTCATATTTTTACATCGTAAAAATACAAATTTGGTATTAAAATACACAATATTCATCAAAATATTAGAAGATTAAAAAAATATTTTTATTTTCACACATATGGCCAAGTCTCTCAAGGCTAAAAAGCCCATATTGTATTTTCATATGACGAAGAAAACTTCAAAAAAAAAATTGTTTTGGTATGCATTTTAGATTTAATAACTAGTTTATCAAAGTCACGAGAATTTGATCAATATTTTAAAATTTTCAAAAGAATAGTTTTTTTTAATATAAAAGATTATGAATTTATACATAAAATATATTCCTGATATTAAAAAGGTATTTCTCTTAACAACATAGAATAGTTGGTTTTACTCGATAAATAAGGATCTCTTTATAAAGGAAGATTTTTTTTAAACCGTAGACAACCGATAATTAGAAACCATAATAAGACTTTAGATTTTATCAGATAATAAAACAATATAGCTCACCTGAGGTAGAGTATAATTAGAGTGCTAATACATTTTCTTTATACAATCAATCTCCGTACTTGATTTCTAAGATCAATTAGGATTCTTAGTGATCAGAATACTAGGTGATGACTTCTATTTAAATTTTTCACTGATAAAAAACAAAAATTCATTGTCTTCTTATACTTGTTAGATAAACACTACAATATATTTGAGGGTAAAACAATCGTCGCGACATCGCGTCCATACATGTGACAGGATGATATGTAAAATGGAAATTAACTAGTTTTTGTTCAAGGTCCCCATAATCAACATCACTAATAAAGTCATAAAAACTTCAAAGTGGATTGATGTTTTTCATGGTTGCCTTTAGGATAAGGTGTCTAGGCTTTGTTATTCTTTATTATTCTGTAAAACAAGTCTTTTATCAAGATAAGGGATTTTTTAAAACTTAAGTTAATAATTGTAGGAGGGAACAAGAATGAAGAGTATAAGAGGTGTTTATTGTGATGGTTGTGTGTTGTATGATATACTATCTAATGATCCTATGTGAGGATGTCTTCAGGTAGTTATATCCATTAGCCATCGAAAATTATGTGTTTTACTTGATAAAGAGTACGATAACTTACATATATCTTCAAAGAAAAAAATCATCATGTTGTCATTGTATATCGTTTTTCCTAACCAATAAAAATAAAAATACAATGTATATAACAGATAAAATGATTTGATTACATGGATTATAGTAAGCAAATAGAAAAATATTCTTCTTACCAAGACACGAGCCAATTATATGATTTGTACAAGAGTTGAACTGTAAAAAAACTTATAGGTTGTGATTGCTTTTAGAACGAGCAATTAAGTGACACAACACTAACTTCTTAGTGGTCAACCTTGTACTATCATATCTTCCAATGTTGATTTTTTAGGAACTTACATGGGATTGAGATTCAGTCTTAGAATAACTAGGGGATGAATTGATACCTATATAACATGGTGGTTTGTTGTTGGGACAAGGCTCGAACAAATTAGTGGACAACGTTATCCACTTGGTCTAGGTCAAGGCCATGACTTAAAGATACGGTTATCCATTTAAGTTAAGTTTTATTAATGAAAAACAAGCTATCCATTTATTTTATTTGTTTATTTGTTTGCCCTCTCATTTTTTAAATGGTAAGTTTTCATCTTAACCCGAGTAATCAAATATTCATTGAGTTATATGCTCTATAACATGTGAAATAATCATTGTGTTAATGTTGATAAACTTTGATTTGGAGTACGAAATGTATTTTGTAACTTTTTGAGAATGTAGGAGAGGTTAAGTTTCAATGTGATTTTTGCTTAGTAATGCATGAAAGTAATTTTAAGCAAAAAAAATTGAAATTTTAGACAAATAATATTTTGGCCACAACCAATAACACCCTTCAATTAACTCCGCGTTATCAATGGAGACTAATCACCAACTTTGACACTGAGGAGATTTCAATGCAAGTGAGAAAGAAAACAAAAGAAAGTCCCTGGCCATGGTTTGCTAGGCCATCCTAAATTCGTCCACATCAATGGAGTGTAAATGAGCAACACAGGCATGTGATCTTGCACCCTTCTTGTACCTCTCAAATTGTCCCAGCAGCGCCAGAAAATAATAACCAGTAAAATGCCAGAAATCTTGACATGGACCTAAAACCAGAACCCAGCAGGAGCGACCATTATTGTGATTGTTTCTTGCACCCTTTCCTTAAGTCTAAAAACCACGAAGGGCCCAAATGAGTCCCAAAAGCAGAGCAAACGTGATGGACCATTGCTCTTTCTCGTGTTAATCACCATTGCTCTTTCCCAGCTCATCGTGAATGGCACGTGATGGACCACGGGCTCCAACACCGACTTGTGCCGGACCATGACATATTCGTACCACTCGCTCTCTCATAGGCTCACTTTCAAGGCTGATTAGGGGTGATTAGCGTCTAATCATGCCGGCCAGTCTGCCTAGGGTCGTCTTCCCTCCGACTCGACGACGCAGGAGTTCAATCGGGAGAATGGGGCATGGCCCTCAACAGCTACGCGAGAGTGGTCACAAGCTTCCCACCTAGTCTCCATATCTCGAGGTTGGTCATGGTTTTGGGTTACATGCAGCCCCCATTGTCAATTATATTATCTCCATGACAGACCAGCATCTAGATTGAAGCATGATTTGTGAACAGAAATTGTCGTCATTAATGGTCGCTAAGTCAACAAATTCAAGGAAAATTTAGATACAAAGAACCAAGTTATAAGTGTAAGAACATTAATTATTTCCAATTCATGTTTTATTCAAAGTTCAATTCCATTAAACTTCAATATGCTTTTTCAATAATTTTAATTTTAACAAAAACTATTCTAATATTCACAATCACAATAATTTAATTACCTTTTTTAAAATCACATAAACTAATTATCCAACAACATAAATATTTTTGAAAAGGAAAAGGTGTAGAGGTAATACTTGAAATTGGTTTTTATCATTGTGTAACCCATTGTATTAAAACTTTTTGAAGAGGTGTAGAGGTAATACTTGAAATTGGTGTTTATCATTGTGTAACCCATTGTATTAAAAAAAATTAGTTTTTTAATTTAAAATTATTTCTAAGTTTTTGAATTGTTTTGACATATTAATATTAAAAATAATTAAGTTTTTGAATTGTTTTGATATATTAATATTAAAAATAAATTAATAAATAAAAAATATTTAAAAAACAATATCTACTAAATCTTAACTCAAACCCCATCTCTGTCAGCTCTAGCAAGTGGCAAGTGGCTGTATGATGACGGAGCTAATTTTGTAAAGGCGCTCTTGCTTGAAGTGACAAGCGTATCCTGTAGAGTGATGAAAAAGCCCAACCTCTGCAGTTCTCATCCTTTTAGTGGGCCAAAATCACTTGCGTGGATTGGATGGTTCTAATTGTTAGGTCTCTGAGGAGAATTGAAGGGCCCCCAACTCCCAGTGAAATACAAATTTTAGATCATTAGAACTAAGAATTCAAGGGCCCTCAAATCCCCTGCTACGAGCAATGAAAAGGGTGGCAAAGCTCTGTGACATATGGTGGAGAATTACCTTAACGAGGTTGCTAGTTGTTACCTTGCGGACCCCCGCACCGCACCCGTATGGTCGACAAGTGTAATAAGGCTGCCACCGGGGCCATTCCCAAATTTACTCGCTCAAGGAGTTTTCACCCACTACCATCAGTCCACTGTTCCCCCTCTTTTGACATGCTGCTCTATGAATATCTTGGTAAATGAAGGGTTTTTTTTTTTTTAACAGACAGTAGCCACGAAAAAAGATAAAAAAAAACTAATATTGATATATGAAAAAAAAATCAGTAAGTCTTACGTTGATCTGAATAAAATTTAATATTATTTGCATTTATTATAAAATTAAATATCAAATAGGTAAATTGATGGTTATAAAATTTATAATACTTTCTTGAAAGGCAATATTATTCCAGACTAGCCATATACTTGAGCTTGTATAGAAAGATAAAAGCTTTTAAATATTTTTTTGTAAAAAAATTCCAATAATCAGCACAAATAATTGATATAATATGTTATCCAAACATCTAGAAAAACATCTATTAATTCTCCATCATGATAAAATTCTCATTCAAATATTCCAAGTAACAATGAATGAAAAGATGGACGGTGTTCTCAGTAGCTCTAATATAAAAATTGCAAGTTGCTTGAGCCTCCAACACTAATAATAACGAAGCAAGAAACTCTTTATGCTGAGTTTTAATAGTGATAAACTTTATTGGATTCTTGAAGAGCAAATCTTTAACCAAACATTTGCTTGAAAGTGAAGATCCCCTTTAATTAAATTATAGTTTGTTCGATCAAAGCACCGAAAAGTTGTCATTTGATCAGTGTTGGCTATCTGAATTTTCTAGAAAAGAAAGTTGCTGTCAAGAAAAAAGATTTCGATTCTAAACTCAAAACATATCGGGAAATCTTAAACTCACTCCAAAATGAAGAACATGGAATAAATTAACACAATATAAATCAAAGGCAAAAATGCCAAGCTGAATTCTACAATATTCTGTGAGTGATAAGAATTTGTCGGCAAGAACGAAATTCGCACCTTCTTTCATGGTAAATAGCTTGTACATCAACAAAAACTAAGTTCTATGTTTTGATACGACTCATTGTAATTTAGCCGCATTATTTTCTTATAATTAACCTTTGTTAATGTCAATGTCTTAAGTGCTACTAATTTGCAAGATTAGTCATGTTTAGTGTTTGCTCATAGTGAGGGCAAGGAGGGTCCATTAAGCAGATTGTCCACGTGATTTTTTTGTACAAGCATTGCTTATCAGCTCATCCGAAAATCATCGGAGCCTCCATCAATGTCGGTTTTTCTCCCTCCATTAATCAATGCTTTGTTTTCTGCATGATTAATTAGTTCAAGAAGAAATCTCCAGTGAATTAATCATGTGAACAAAAGTAAATTAAGGTAGTAAGCACGAGATATACATGTTCTCTAGGTCAGAGAGTTTGCTTTGAGGTATAGCAGAACGAGGGCCCAGAAATCTGACATGCTTGAAGCTGTTCCCTTATCCCTTGAGCGTAATAAATTCAATCCACCACTGCGCTATGATTTGCTGCCTCTCTATTATAAGCTTGACAACAAATGAATAATACAAGAAAGAAGAAAAGTGCGATTATTGTCATGAGGGTTTGGATGATTTGCACTATTAATAATCAACAAAAAGTGAGCACAAAGTTCCTGTGCTCCTCTTATTACAATGAATTTGATAGCATGAAGCTTGGATAATTAGACAATTAAATTCTATGGGGCTGGCTATCTAATCATGCTTTTCAGCTACATCAAGGAATCACAGGCAGCCTTGGGCACCAGTACTTTGCGAAATTTCTTAGCTAGTATCTTGAATAAATAAATAAATAAAAGAACGTCTAGGGCCCTAGCAGAGTCTTCGGGCCCTGGCCTCCATAGCTAGAACAAGTATCGTTGTTCAGAATCACCCCTTTTCTCCAGCAAACCATCCTTTTATTTATTTATTTATTTCTCTTAATCACGAACAAAAAGTATTTGAAGTCAGGTCTCATATATCAAGACCAAGGTCGAAAAGGTAGCCTTATCAAATAGATTTTTCCAACAATTGGATGAAAAATTCGATCTCTTGTGAGAAAGGGACAAGAGCATCTGGATATTGATTTACATGAAATCACTCAGTGGCGAAAAATCAAAAAAAGTTTTAAATTAAAAATAATAATAATAATTTAAAGCGACGTTAAGTGAGTGAGTACAAAGTAAAACAAACACGAAGTGAAAAGATGAAATGCACCTACCTAATACCGATTATACTTAAAAGTGAGCCCCTCGGACCTCAACTGATGCATTTCTAGCCTTCAACAGAAGGCTCTTGTCTATGCTAGCATGAAACAGCAGGGAGACATCGATTTTGACACTTACAAGACCGCATTTGCTCACGTAGAATTACTACAAAAATTTAGGTCACCGTCGGTTGCAACATTGTCCAAGCATGTTGGCATCAAAGTACTAGTCTACCTCTATATAAGAGATCATCAGTTTGAAGAGGCTACACAGATTAACACCTAAACCAGAAAGAAGTCCTAGGATGGCAAAGATTTCACGCAACCATCTTGTTCTCGTAGCTTTTTTCCTGCTTTGCTTTGCTTCCACCTGTGCTAGAGGTATTTTTCTATGTCTCTGATGATCTTTAAAAGTTGTGAAGTTCTGATATTGTAAAGTATTCCTTAATTGGTTTCCTTTTCTCTTGTATTTCCAGCAGCAAGGACTTTGCGAGAGGTTAACAATCATGAAGTAGAGAAGAAGGACCATAATAATCTGTTTCCATCAAAAGAAAATGGGTTACATGATGTGGATGAACTAGCTGGGATGGACTACACCCCAGCAAGTAAGAAGCCTCCAATCCATAACTAAAATGGAAAAATTTTGGTTGAGCTACTATAAGAGTTTAGCCTATTCTTGTACCTACACTTCTATATATGATTTTGAGCTTAATAATTAATATAGCTTTGTAGCTAGTGCCTAGCAGATACATTTTAATATATAGATGGGGCAAATACTGCACTATATTAATTACTCTGTGGTTATTTAGAGCGTAACTTGCAATACATGTTGCACTAGGGGGGGTTCCGTGTATGGAAATTGATCTTTTGTCACTTAGGTTATATCAAGGCATAAAGTTAGCTGACTTGTAGCATGATATACAGATGTATCTGCTATGCTTGTAATACCTTGGTTATGAAATCCAAGTGCAATTTTCTTTTCTTTTTGTTTTTTTTCTGTACCTCTGGAGGACTCTTAATTCATTGGTTTGAACAACGTACTCCCATATAAATTCCTGACATTTTCCGATTTTCTTTGTAACAAAATGGATGATAATATTAAGTAAGAAAGCAGAACCATAACGTACAGAAATATTTGATGAGAGGCAAAAGAATTATGATCTCATATGATCAGAGAGACTGTTGAAGACTTTTCACAATGTAATACAGACATTTAGTAAGAGATCAAAAGCCGTGAACTATGAAGCTGCCATGGCTGTGTATGTTATTTCAACTCATCTGTTTGTTTAGTTTCTGATCGGCAATGGTAATTATAAACTAGAAGGTGAGGCATGGATGCATTCTATATATCTATTTTCTTTTTTTCTTGACTGGATATATGGATGCACATGCACTTAATGAGGGTATGTAGTCAGGCCGGGAGTCAGGAATTTTTTCTACCTTGAACTATTAAATGCATATATAAATTTTTTTTAAAATCAATTATTAATTTATATATATAAATTTTTGAAGTTTATAGTAAAATTTTAATTCAAATATACTATCTAAAATATTAAAAAATAAATTTAAAAGTACATAAAATTAAAGGGAAAGTAAAAATAAACCTACTATTAAAATTATATTCTTCGATATTTTGTGAAATATAATTTATCTATAATCAAATATAAATCGATTTCAACTAGGATAAAATAACAATCTCATGTCAACTGAAAAAATAAAGTAATTAAATTTTTTTCCTCTCTCAATTTTCCTTCCCTTCTCTTGATTCTTTCTTAATTAGATTAATATTTTATAAATTAGATTTTATAAATTTACAAAGTTATTCTCTTACTTTTTTATTTTTTTTCTTTAGATTTATTTTATATTTTTCCCTAACTTTTCTCTTTTTCTCTCTCGCTTTTTCTTTTATTTCTTTGCCTATTATGCTTTTACAGTTGAGAACATATAAAAAAAAGAAAAAATTGATTTATTTTATTTTTCAATGACAAATAAATATTTTATTCTTAATGAGTTGTTCTACTTTGATTTTGACGATTATTTTTTGTTGACACTATCAAGCTTCGCTTATCTTAAAATTTAACTAGATTTTATTTAATATATTTTAAGATTTCTTATAAAATTTAAGTTCAATTTGATAGTCAAATTGAAAATTACTTCTAATAATATAAAACTAGTCAAATTTTTATTAAATTTTTGAATTTCTCAAAAAAATCTAAAATTTTAACTCAAGTTAAAGCATTATATTAGGAGACTCCACGTAAATTTTTAAATTTGTTTAATAACTCAATCAATAATTATAAATTTTTTTATATAAAATTATTTAATAAAATCTTAACTTGATCTATAACACATTCAAACCTTTACCATGCCTCCGCCCTCGTATGTAGTGAATTCCCGATCTGGAGCCTTGAAAGGATGAATCTTCAATGCATTGCTAGGTTGAAGCCAAGTTCTAAATCAAGTCACTGTCCAGAATTCTAGAAACCGCCCCTGTGAAATTTCTACAATAAAAACACTATTTGCACCTTTCATATGCTTAAGCTTAAACTTATCGACAGTTCTCTCTTAGCTCATCATGGGAGAATTAGGTGAAAATCAACTTAGGAAGTGCGAGAAACAGTGAGGAAGAGTAACTAAAGCCAATTCAATGGTGAGGCTGCGGTGCAACGTATTCAATGCAGTAAAATAATAAATCTATCTAGAATTAAAAGCATTAAAATCGATGGAATTAGAAACTCTTGGTGAAGCCACCGAGGATTACAAGTAGATTGCCATATATGATCCATGTTTACCCTATTTTCTTCAATTTGAAATTGTCTACGTCCGTTCCTTTGAATTCTTTTTTCAATTAATTTTGGTTTGGTTTAATGAGAAGTACTTGTTAGGCATTATTAAGGTTCATGTATTTATTTATCCATGAGTGTTATAAAATTGAATTTCACAAATTTAAAAAAAAAAGTAAAATAATCTAGTTGTGCACCCACAATTCTACATAAAAAAATTGATTTGAGTATCCAAAAATTATAAAAATTTTATATTTAGTTTAATTTGGATCCTTCAATGCTTGAAGGGCTTATGGATTGACCGAATTTGGCCAGAATTTGATGCATCAATGGATGAATATTTTTGTTGTTTTGTGCTTTATAAAAAAATATGTTTATTTTTTGTTAACATGAGTATTTAAACTAACTTACATGCATCTCAACTAATTTTATGAATTTTAAAATTAATGATAATATAAATTTTTAATAATCCTGAAATTCAATAATCCTGAAATTTATGAGATTCAACGATAATATAAATTTTCAATAATCCTGAAATTTATGAGATTCAAATAAATAATTTTTAAGAAGTAAACTTAAAATATAAGCAATTAAATTACACCGCTCAGAATTAAGTCTTTTATTATTAAAAAAATCCTCCAACACTTAAATGAGTAAATATAAAAATAAAAATGGTTATGCCTCCAAGAACCATATATTAAAAAGAAGAAAAAAAAATTAAAAGCCATATTCATTCTCTACAAGTTCCTTAAAAAATTAAAAGTAATTTTTAATTTGATGAAAAAATAAAATTAATACATTAATTCAAAATAAAAGCTTTTCTCCATAAGAAAAAAAATAAAGAAACACATTTATAAAATATAAATATTCTAGAATAGAAAAAAAATCCTTATTTGGTCTATGTTGAAAATAATAAAAGGAATGGTCGTAAGATATTAGGTGAATTACAAGAGATCTTTATTTTTACAGTAGAGGATTTTGAAAAAACAATCTCTTTTATGTTTTTAATTTTTTTAGAGAATAAAAGAATATTTTAAAAAAAGTACATATCCAGTAAAATAAGTTTTTATTTTCAATTAATAAATGTATTCTCGTTAGTTTTGCGTTTCTTAAAAAAATCAGATAACTGGGAAAAATTTCATAAGTAAACATAATTAAGGGGACTTTAAATGGCCACTAGGAACTCAGCACAAAACTAATGCATTTGTTAGAGTACTAACAATCAATACAAGGAGTAATTACTAATTTCTAAAATGAGAGGGACTGATAAATTAGTTTCGTTAAACTACAGGAACTGATCTGTAATTATCTTCTTCTTCTTTTTTTTGTGGCGTGTAGCTGGGTTTAATTTAATTTCTATTTTTACACTTAGGAAAATTAAATGGGAATTAAGAGAATGGGTATTTTTTATATAGTTATTAAACTTTGTGCATCGACATTAAAACTTGATGATTCTAAACCCAACCTAATTAATTTTAATATTAAATCGGTTAAAAAATTGGTGCAGTTAAGCGTTTCATCTAATCATATCAATTTTTTAATATTAAAAAATAATATTATTTTTATTATTTATTAAAAAAATGAGTTGACTTGTTTTTCATTGAATCAAGCATCAAATTAAATTTAATAATTATATATTTTTTATAACTATTGCAAGTTTTTTTTAATTAAAACTACTAAGATAATAACTTTATGAGGTAAAAATTAATTTTTTATTTTTAAAGCCTATTTATTTCATAAAATTTGGTTTTTTAGAAATTATTTTTCAAATATTTTTATATTTATTTATCATTAAAAAATTGATCAACGAAAAAAAATTTCAATAAAATTTTTTTAATGGAAAACACTTTTTAAAAATTATGAAAAATTATAAATATTTTGTTATTTGTTGATTATATCGAATTTAATCATCAATTTTTTTATTATTATATATTTTAATTGGAATTTTTTTTTTAATTTCATTCCTTATAATTTTATTTGATTTTATTTTTATACTATTTTTTATCCTTATCATTATTTTTTTGATTTTTATTTGATTTTTTCTTAACATTTTCTTAATTGAAATTTTTATCTATAAAATTTGATCTCAATTATTTTGATTGTATTTATTTTATTTTAAATAATTATAAAATTATAGTTTTTTTAATTTCATCATATTTTAATTTTTTTATATGCTAAATTTGGTTCTTATTTTTTAATAAACATGAAAAAAAATACTAATGAGTTATATCCCAACTCATTTTTTATGATATAGAAAAATATCAAAAATTATTTTTTAATTTATTTTTTATAATAATATCAAACATAAAAAAAAATTATTTTTCATAAAAATTACTTTAAAAAATACTTTACAGTGAATAAACAATTCTTAGTATTAACAACTGAACGCCTGTCCGCATGGGCTTCTAGAAATTAAACATAAAATGAGCCCTAAACTTAAAATGAGCCCATAATATTCAAGCCGAAATGGGCACCCAGCCCAAATAATTGACCTCCAGCCAGCAGCGTCTGCATTGTTCCAGTACACAAATCATAGGCATAAACCCTGAAAGCCCCGACCCTCTTCTCTGACACATATAAAATTAGCTATTTTGGAGTTGTTTGTTTCTGTATTTTAAAAATATTTTTAAAAAGTATTTTAAAAATATTTTTTAAAAAAAATTAATTTTTTTATTTTTTATTAAATTTAAATTAATATTTTTTTAATGTTTTTAAATCATTTTAATATATTAATATTAAAAATAATTTTTATAAAATAAAAAATTATTATTAACATGTATTTTAACAGGAGAATTATTTAAAATATAGCTATTACTATATTTCAAATAAGCCCTCACGAGAATTATTTAAAAAATAGCTATTACTATATTTCAAATAAGCCCTTCATTGACAACCCCCTCCTTTCAATTTTCTATGAATATGCTTGTCTTTGATTTAGTATCTCAATTATAGTATTTTTTTACAAGTAAGCCCCTCTCTGTCAAATTTTAGTTAATCAAATGAAAAAAAATTTATAAATAATGAAATTTGAATTTAATATGTGTATTTATACTTACCTGGACATGTATTTATAAAACAATCAAGATGTATAAATAAATTTTTAAAATAATTATAAATAATAACTAAAAGTTAAATTGAGAAGAGGAGAAAGAAAAATATATTAAAATATCTGATCAGAGCTCCTCTTATTGTTTTATTTAATTACATGGGAGTATTTTTTATTGTAAAATTTAAATTTGAAGTGTATATTTAATAAAATAAATTAAGAATTAAATGTATAAATAAATATTAAAAATTATTGTGAATGTTAACTAAAAACTATATTGGGAAGCTGGGAAAAAAATTTAATATCTTATCTTATGTCATGTAGAGCTCTTATTATTTTATTTAATTATATGGGAATGAGTTTTTTATTAAAAAAAAGTAATAATTTAAATTCTATTGAAATGAAATAATATACTATTATAATTCATCATTTTCTTGTTAATATTTTTTTATTTTTACAAACAAAATCTATTTTTTTGTTCTTTGTTACTTATTTAATGAAAATTAAAAGTAATTACAACACATATTAAAAAAAAGTTGTGCCTTTTATTTTATTTCCGGTCAGTTTTCAAGTTGAATTAACTGGGAACTAATATTAGATGATCAAGTCAACCTAATTGATTCAAATACAACTTCATCAAAATCTAGATTATTATTGATAAAAAAAATTTAATATGACATAGTTCGAACCTCTTTTTTTATATACTCGCATTGTTATGGATTATTTATTGCGGTTAACCGCAGCGAAAACATAATTTGCTTGTTACTGCAGTGCTACATAATAAATTATTATTATTATTATTATTATTATTATTATCACGGTGCATAGTAATATCAAAGTTAACTTTAAGCTATGTTTGGAAATATGATTCTAAACGTGCAATTTATGTTGAGTATGTTTGTTTGTGCCGCTAATCTCAGTTCTTCACTCTTCTTGCAAGTATAATTTTTGTTTTTATCCTTTGGTTTTTATATGTCGATGACCTAATTTCCTTTATTTTTTACCGAAATGGATTTATAAATAATATTATCATATTTTTTTCTTTGAATATATATATATATATATATATAGATCTTGCTACCCTATAGCCAAATCAGAAAAAAATAAATAAATTATACTAGCTCTGTAAATGAGAATAACCGAGGATAGAAAAATCATTTACTAAATAGTTGATGATGTGACTTGAATATAATGTTTCAGGGTAAATATTTTTTCTTGTGAGACTATGCATTTATGTATGTTAATTGAGGAATTTGATAAATAGTTATGAAGAATTCATCAAGTGTTTTCAGATGACTTTTTGCATCCAATAATATTAGAAATTGGATACAACACATGTCTATAAAACATAAAATTCAAGAAAATATTTTATTATCGGATGATTTATATTAAAGCTATGTTGTATTTTAATTTCATGATACAAATCAAAGATTTTATTTTATATTATATGGATAACATATCATTATTTATAATATATAAATTATATTTTAAAATCTCACCTAAGTATTTATATTTTTAAATTGAAATGATTATTTAATATGTTATTAAAATTTTAATGATTAAATAATTATGAATTCAAATTCTATTATCTTTATTTTAATCAATAAAATTAACCTTTTAACCCAGTTTAAACCTAATAAGTATGAATTCAAATTTTATTATCTTTATTTTAATCAATAAAATTAACCTTTTAACCCAGTTTAAACCTAATAAGATTTTATTTTTTGATTGAATGACCAAAAATAATAATAATTATTTTTTCCTTTTATGAGAAGAAGAATAATTTTAATGTTAATACACGCTTACTACAATTACTATATCATTTAATTGCAATATAAAAGAAAACATGGATAGTTTTCGTATCATTGAACGGACTGGACTTCAATCTCATTGCATGCAAGCTAAGCCCAAATTGCATGAAAGCTAAGCCCAAAGAAAAATCAATAAAATTTTGAAAAGAAAAATATTTTTAGTTTCAGCTCACTTAAAACTAAATAATCTAATTTTCCCAGGAAGAGAGAGAGAGAGAGAGAGAGAGAGAGAGAGAAGGACAATCCATGGCGTTATCTCATATCCCAACAAGGCCTCAAGGAAAGTTCCAAAAACCCCCCACCAAAACCCAGACCCCATCATTTCATATTTTTAAAGCCCCAGACCGCCTCTGTGCGTGTGTGTCTGAAAAGCAAAAGCACACTTTTCCAGCAACAAGTTTCAAATATTCTTCTTCTTCTCTATTTCTTTCTGCTTTGCCCCTCCTTGCTAAAAGTATCTAGCTACCTCCTAAATGGCTAAGCGTGTTTACCAAGTTTGGAAGGGACGCAATGTAAGCTTCATAACTTCCTCTTCCCTGCGTCTGCCTTAATTCATGTCTGTATAGTTGAAATTATGATCTGGGTTTTTGTTTATATGGTTTCGTTTTGTATGATTTAGACTGACGGGGTTTTGCTGGATTGAAGTTTCTGTGCTTTTTTCAATGAATTAATAATTTCTTTGTTTTTTGTATTGTATTGTACTGAGCATCATTTTATAGAATTCCATTTCCGGTTTTCTTCAAATATTGTTGGCTTTTGCTTTTAGATATTATCTCTTATAGCTGAGTAACCAGTCTGAACCTCGGCCACGTACGGTGGAAGTGGACATATCCTGAACCTTAAATCTCCAGGGATGTGGCCCTCCACTCCACACATAGGGGAATTAGGCCTCCGACATGTTCGACTACAGGAGGGAGTTTGGAAGTGTGGAACCTAAGACCTAATCGATATGTTATACGGACATTATTAATGACTGGATGTTGTTACCTCTGAGCAGTGAGAGCAAAATCTTCACTACAGGATATGGTATTGGAGAGTGATAAACAATCTTGATATGGGAAAGAAATGGGATGTCACGGCCTAATATCCTGAATGGATTTTGAGCTAAGATGGTAGCGGTTCTGCTATAAGCAAAAAGGAAACACACACACACATATGTATGTTGATTGTATTGATGTAAGTATATGAATTGATAAGTTCTTTCTCCATGCTTTCCGGAATTTTTCTTCTTTTAATTATTGAGTTCATCATGCAGATTTTCTTCTTCAAAGGGAGGCTTATGTTTGGTCCAGACGCCAGGTCACTGGTTATTACCTTCCTGCTCATCGTGGTTCCCATTGTTATTTTCTGTACAAATGTCGCAAGGAACCTCCTCCATGAATTTCCAACACACAATGCTGTTTATGTCATTCTAGTCGTAACAATTCTGTTTACCATCTATGTGAGTCCTGCTGATTCTTTCTCTGCTTTGTTAACTGCTGTTACAGCCGTGATGTTTGATTTACATGGTGAAGGCAGCGATATGGGAAATATGATGAATATTTGTTTATAATAACGTCAGAATGTTTCCATTTGCTTGCCTAATTGTCTCACCATCCCAATATTCCTTAAAAAATCTTTCATTTTGTTATCAATTATGCTTTTCTTGTGCCCATGATGTTTTTACCAGGCCTGTATCTCTCATATTTGGCCTTTATCATGGTCATTGTTTCATTTGCCCTCAGTTTATATCTGGCAACCATTCAATTATAACCATTGGTAGTCATGAACTCATGGTAGGTATTGGTGCTCCTCTTTCTCACTTCAGCCCGTGACCCAGGCATTGTTCCTCGCAATTCACATCCACCAGAGGAAGATACTGGTTATGGCTTTCTAGACCCAGTTGATGCTTGTGGGAGACACACACCAACTCCATGGTTCCCTCGCACAAAAGAAGTGTTTGTCAATGGTGTTCCTGTGAAAGTGAAGTATTGCAATACATGCATGATATATCGTCCACCACGTTGCTCACATTGCTCTGTATGTGATAATTGTGTGGAGCGATTCGATCACCATTGTCCTTGGGTGGGCCAGTGCATTGGACTGGTATGTAAGTCCAGGTTGCTCAAAATTTTGTTGAATTGAGTGCATGGTTCAAATTGAGAATCCATCTAAAACATTTAAAAAGATGCATTTCGGAAAATTTTCTATTCTATAATCTTTTCCAGAATTATCTACTGGGTGATGCGAGTCTTTCCTTGATTTACATTAGCCTGGATCTGCTAACAAATTCCTGTTCTGAGATATTTATCGTTCAAACCAAAATTGCAACTCTAGTATCAAGAGTTCACTAGCATTTGTTTAACAAGGATAAGGGTCCATTTTAAGAGTTGCTCATTGAGGGATGTCATCATTCTGAGTTGTAGTTGGAGAAGTTTTAGATAAATTGATTGAATGGATTTGGCCAGTGTGGTTATACATCCAACATTCCACTGCCAGCTTAGTGCATTGGCAAACAGTGAGGACAATGAAATGAAGAAAAAATCATTTGACTACATGGAGTAATTTGAATTCCTCAAAGATTTCTTGCAATCAATGTGTTTTCAACTTTTGTGTGTGTTGGTGAAAAATTGGATTCTGTCATAATTAAGCCAAGTATTTTTATGGTTTTGCAGCGCAACTACCGCGACTTCTTTCTGTTTGTTTCTTCATCAGCTCTTCTCTGCATCTTCATATTTGCAATGTCAGCTTTGAACATAAAATTTGTTATGGATGATCATGGAACTCTGTGGAAGGCGATGAAGGAATCACCTGCCTCTGTTATATTAATGGTTTATTCCTTCATTTTCCTCTGGTTTGTTGGAGGTCTCACCTGCTTCCATCTGTATCTTATTGGCAGAAACCAGGTTATTGTTTTTTGGAAACCATTCTCTTCTTATGCTTGAGTACTAATTTTTGTTAAAGTCAATTATTTTTCCTCAGAGAATGAGAAACATTTTTTCCGGCAATATTGGTTCTGTGTAGTGTTTTCCTCTCTATATGCCTTTCATGTTAGATAAAAATCTCAGTCCAAGTAGGAATTGTTTGTCGAAAAGAATTTGTGTTAAACTAGTTTATTAGAATCCTTATTTAATTAGATAGTTAGAGGTGTAATCTCCCTAAAAATATAAGAGCCAATACATTGAGAATAATAAGGGTGTTGATGTGAGGGCAGATTAATCAATAAAGCATGAGAGGTTCACCCAAATACTTTTGTGTTTTATTTCCAGCATTTCAATGGCCCGGTTTCTAACTCTTTAAAATTTTCTTCAGACTACAAATGAAAACTTTCGCTATGGAGCAGCCAACAGGCAAAATGTCTATGACCGAGGGTGCTTTGGGAATTTTCGTGAAGTATTCTGCACCAAGACAAAGCCTTCAAGAAACAATTTCCGGGCTTATGTACAGGAAGAGATGCCCATGCATATAGCCCCAGAAGTAAAAATAGATGATTCAGAGGGAGACAGTCGAACCCCAGAAGTAAAAATAGATGATTCAGAGGGAGACAGTCGAACAAAAGTACAAGACAATCTAGAAATTGATAATGACCTTTAAAGATATCCCAGCGTCGTGATGCTGTAGATCTGATAACAGTTGAAGCTGAAGGCAGCAGATGTTGAGTTCTCTTTGCATCAGGAATCTCAAGTTGAGCCATTGATGAAAAACACTTATCTCGAAACATGGTATAAAAAAGGGAGGAGTTTGGGAATTTGTTTGAGATTCTTGCAAATAGTACGATGTTTTTTATAGCAAGATTTACAAGATTTAGATGCCGTGTGATTTCTTTGATAATAGCACATATACCCTGGGAAGTTATTGGAGAGCCCCATTTTAGATATAGATGAGGATTTTCAGTTGGGAGGCCTTGGATGATTTCCATCATTATGATGGCAGCAGTGTATCCATTTCCCATATTGCTGAGCTTGGTTCTCGGCTTCTTTTCTACGTCCGTTTTCATGCATGTATTGGAGTTCTGAGAATTGCCAAGAAGAACAACAGTCATTGTGACTTGTGAGTCTTCAAATCCATTGCTTACTCGAACTAGTTCTTTTTACACAAACAGGGTAAAATTATCTCTTCTTTTTCTATCAGGACAACGTGCCATAGCATTTAAATAACTAAATATTCCTGAACTGCACCTTTTAATTAATATATCTGACATGTATGAACTGTGTACACCCTGAGAAAGCTATTTGAACGGGAAGTTTTTTTAAAAAGATTAAAGAGACATGATAAAGAAGTGTGAACAGTATGTTTCTTAGATTATTGGGCAAAAAAATACAATAATTAAGCATTTTTTTTTCTTTTTTTCCTTGTGGCTTGGCTTGCAAAATGTTCAATGAATCTAAAAATTAGTTGTAATGAATCTAAAGATTAGTTGTATTATATGTAAGTTCACGCGAACACCTCAGGTTATTAAAATAAAAATAAAAATTAAATATATTTGAGCTTACAAGTAATATTAAACGAAATAGATATGAGTAAAATAAATAAATTTTAAATTAAAATATTTTTATTTTTCTAGATTTTTATCAATTTTTTCTCACGAGAAAAAAAGTGGTAGTGATCACCATTCTTTCTAACCATATATTATACTATGATCTTGGTGGATGATGGAAGGATGATGAAAGGATAATGAATATTATCTTTAAATAAATAAGAAGGGGATAGATAACTTTAAGTTGATAATGTTATTATTTAGAATTAAAAGGAAATATATACTCATTGAGGCCATGATGAAGATACTAGTTATCGTGGAAATCTATCACATGAGTAGAAACCGGAAATCTTTCTAGTTCTGGAAAGCGACTATCTAGTTCTGGAAAGCTTTTCAAATATCAGATTTGCACTATCATTCTTTTCAGTCTCATCATTGAAATGCGACTCAAAAACTAGAAATTTTCCCGGTTCTCAACCTCTCCCACCATCACTAAAATGGCCACCAGCCCATCCTCTCCTCCTCCCTCATGGTCTTTCTCGTTTTAGCCAACACAGTTCCACAAGATCCACCTGTGCCAAGTACGTGAAGAAGGCAAATGAAAAAGTTTATGATGCATTTATAATAATTCATGTGTTTTAATGTTGTATCTACTGATATAATGAACAAGTTGCAGCTGAACACCGAAGCATAGGACTCACATGAGGTTAGAAAATTTGACTAAATAATAAGGGAATTATATATACATATATATATATATACACACATATATGTATGCATGTATATATAAATGGTAGCTGACATAGGACTCAGTTGTAAATGGATATACGACTATAGGGATTTCACATTGGTTTCTCAAACCGAAAGGATTAGATATTTACATTGCTAAAACAACAGGGACTAAAGAATAATCTAATGAAATGGCCTAAAATAACAAAGCATTTTTCAATCTTCACTCTTTCTCTCAACCTAAACACCTCCTCCATTAGGGTTAGTAAGGTACTGAGCTGAGCAGAACTTTCTCCGGCTCAAGATGGTAAGAATCTCTATCAGATCTAAAATTAACTCATTTCAATAATTTTTTCTTTCGATTTCGCTTCGATTTTGTGTTTTTGTTTTAATTTATGAACAAAAAATCAATCAGGAGGGAAAAGCGAATTTGGAAGCGGCGATAGAACAACTGCAGAATGTCGAAAAGCAGATGAGGCTTGCCGGAGACGTCGCCGGCACTAAGAAAGCCGTTACCGAAATTCTCCAACTCTGCTTCGAAGCTAAAGATTGGAAATCTCTAAATGACCAAATTGTCCTTCTCTCTAAAAAACGTGGTCAACTTAAACAGGTAACATTATTTTTAATTAGTTTGTAAATAAACTCAAGTAAATTATGTGTTTTGTATGCTATGATTTGTTTGGTGGATTTTGAATTTTTTTTTTTTGGTGCAGGCTGTAACTGCAATGGTCCAGCAAGCAATGCAGTACATTGACGAGACGCCGGATCTTGACACCCGTGTAGAACTTATTAAAACACTTAACAGTGTGTCTGCTGGCAAGGTTTGATTGATTTTCACGCTCCTTTTATGTATATATCATTATATTTTATCTATTTGGATTTGATTTTGTAATGTGGGTGTAAACACGCTTGTTTCTGTGAATTTTGTGGGTGCTGTTTTTGTAAGCTTTTTTGTTTATATGGTGTGTAGATATATGTTGAAATTGAGAGAGCAAGGTTGATTAGAAAACTAGGTAAGATCAAGGAAGAACAAGGGCTTACAGCTGAAGCTGCAGATCTGATGCAAGAAGTTGCGGTAAGATTTTGGTGCTTGTATTCTTAATTTGTAGAGCTGTTTGTTTTCCTGTAAGAAGATTGATGCATTTTGATTTTTTGAGTTGCAGGTGGAAACTTTTGGTGCTATGGCAAAAACTGAGAAAATTGCATTTATTCTTGAGCAAGTACATCTCTTTCTTTTGTTTGTGCTTTTTTTCTATTTGGTACTTGTTCTTTTATGTTAATTAATGTCTTTGAGATCAAACAAAGAAATCGGATAGCTATGAGGCTAGAATTGCAACCATATGCAATTAATAGTGAAGGATATGATTGTATCTAAGGCGCCTTAACTGGGAGTCCAACTGCTGTAGATCATGGAGGAGTAGTGGTCTTTTTAGCTTCTGGTTTGTTAAGTTTGAGGACCTGTTTTGGTTGTTTTTAGGGTTTTAATTTGAATGTGCAACAATTTTGTTGGGGCAGGTTCGTCTATGCCTTGACCGCCAGGATTATGTTCGTGCACAAATTCTCTCAAGGAAGATTAGTCCAAGGGTTTTTGATGCTGATACTTCTAAGTCGAAGAAGAAACCAAAGGAAGGTGATAATGTTGTGGAAGAGGCTCCTGCTGATATACCATCACTGTTGGAGTTAAAGCGGATCTACTATGAATTGATGATACGGTATGTAATTTCCATATATTGTTTATTTCATGTTCTTGCTTTAATTTTCTTTTGAATAATTTCACTTGGTTTCTTTGTTTTATGTGATGTTCAATAGTTTCATGAGCTCCTTGGTTGCACAACCTTTGTATCTTTTTAAAGTGCATCTTTGAATTTTGCTGAGCTTATTTGGCTGTGTTTCTTCTTGGTTTAGCAAAATTTAATTCTAATGCAAAGAAATTACAGAAACGGTCCTCAGAATCTTTATAAATTCTATTTATGTACTTGCATGCCCCATGGGATGCTGGAAACAGATGTTTTTTACTTGTTCTGAAGTCTGTATTTGGTCTGTACCAGGCCTTTGATTGGGTCTTTGGATTGTAATTGTTAGCTTTATTAAAAGTAAATTGGAGTTGCTTTTACATACAATGTGTTCAAGTGACCCTGTTGGTAGGGCAATACACAAGATTACATGTTTTTCATGTGGATGTAAAATGGCTTCTTGTTTGGAGCTAAGGGAAAAGGCCTTCCTCTTTTGAGATTTTTTTTATTCTTTAATCTGGAGCGGTAATGCAGATAAATATGTTAGCCTAACTTAATATGCATACAAGTCCATGCCCAATTCTATATATCCTGGGAGTTGATTTATTTTCAACCATGCAATTGAGTGGGCAAGCCCCTGTATTGCTTTCCAAGATTTTAAGTCATGCAGTGAGAACTATTGAATAGCGCTGTGATCTTGCATTATATTTTGTTGCTCATAGTTAGCAATCTGGATTGGCGGTGGATTTAGGCCTGGTTGTCATTTGTTGTTTAACAATCACATTCAGTTCCAAACTCTAGCAAATTAATGTGCTTGATTTAACCAAGTAATAAGTTGTCAAATATGATTTCTAATAAAAGGTTTGAATTTCTTGCTCAGAACGCTCTGCTGTCTTATGCTGGAAAGTTTCTTTTTCTTCCAAACCTTTTTTTTTCAATTTAAAATAACATGAAGGAAAATCAAAGTTCCTAACATTGAAAGCAGGCAAACTTGAACTTCAAATACATTGCTGATGCTATTTTATATTTTGTGATTTTTGATGGCAAACTGATATGACCTTGCAATTGTGGATTTCTATAGTCTGATAAATATCTGTTGAGATTTCATGTTTGTACATTCTACTGTAAGAACGGTCTCCTTCTCTTTTGAACAACAACCTGGAATTTCCTTCAAATACAGTAAAAAAACCCCTGCTAAAAAGGTCTTTCTTTGCAGTATCTTTTCTGAATATCTCTGTGATGTGATTGCCATGCATACTTCTTCTACAAGGCCAAGTTTACCTGGTGATAAATTTTCACTGAAAAGATCTTTTTGATTGAAATTCCTTTGATTTAAAAGTTAGTAAAAAATCCAAAGCATCCAAGATGTCTCTACCAATTACTATTCAATCTCCATAACTTGATTTTTTGTTTTCTAAGTAGATTTTGAGTGACAACTCTATGCAATGACTTTTTTCTTTGTGCTTTCCACTCATGTTCTAGGTACTACTCACACGACAATGATTATCTGGAAATTTGCCGTTGCTACAAGGCAATATATGAGATTCCTTCTGTAAAGGAAAACCCTGCCCAATGGATTCCTGTAAGAACGTTTTTTTTACTTCTGTTGAGATTTCTATGGATTCTATTGGACGGTCTTGATATTTTACGACACGTAGGTCTTGAGGAAAATCTGTTGGTACTTGGTACTTTCACCTCACGATCCAATGCAGTCAAGCCTTCTGAATTCCACCTTGGAGGATAAAAATCTTTCTGAAATTCCAAAATTCAAGTACGTGTTGCTTTAGTCAGTTCCTGCAATGTTGCTGGTAATTTAATTTATCAATCTTGTCATTTGGTGTGTCTTTTCATTGGATGCTATTCCATAGGTTGTTGTTGAAGCAGTTGGTGACAATGGAAGTCATCCAGTGGACATCACTTTGGAATGCATTCATGGATGAGTTTGAAAGCGAGAAGAACTTGCTTGGGGGATCTTTGGGTGACAAAGCAGCAGAGGATTTGAGGCAAAGAATAATTGAACATGTAATCTACTTTCAATTGTCATATTTGCATAACAGTTATGCCTTTTTCTTTCAATCTACTGTTGAGTTTGGTTGTTCATTCATTTGCAATGTGTTTTCTTTTCAGAATATCATTGTTGTTTCAAAGTATTACTCAAAGATTACTGTGAAGAGAGTAGCAGAGTTATTGTGTCTCAGCATCCAGGTTCTCTCTCTCTCTATGGCTGTGTTGTACACATGCCTTGTTCGCACACATTAATCTTTTTTTTTTTTGCATTTGTGTCCATGGTGTCATTATACCGATCTTTGTTCTTCATCATGTGAACCTGAGCAGATTTGTGTGAATGTGTTTGTTTCAAAGATTTGAATTTTATCAGGCCTTGGTTAAATTAATAAAGGCTTCATGGTTGCATATGCTTCCGTTTAACTATTTATTCTAATATTCTATAATGGTGGTTAAAATAAGCAATTTGCTTCAGAAATTACTTTGTCAACATAATACTCAAACTATACCGTTCCATCCTAATTGTAACTTCTGATGTTTTTATCTGAATTTAGATGTTGTGTTCAATTGTTGAGCAGAGTCGCAGGCAATATTTAAAGGTCTGGTGTTCAGATCTAAAGTGGTCAATTTTTAGATTAATTGGTAATGTGGTTGTTGAAGGTATAAAAAGCAACTAGGCTAAGAGTCAGGTTGGCTTTGAGGGGAATAAGATCTGTCCATACCCATTTTATGGAATCTAGGTTCTTGGTGACTTGCAAAATTTGGCAGACAACCATCCATCTTCTTTGGTGACGCGGGCTTGAAAAAACGATAAATCAGGGCATTGCATTCTCTTGAACCATCTAAAGAATCTTATAGATGCCCCTTTGAAGCTGGTAGCTTGTATAGACCAACAATGATAGCTATGTTTTCGTTTCTTATGCTGAAATCATAAGAAATAAAAGTTAAACTAGTACCTGAGCAAAAAAGGTCATCAACCATGTTTAATGAAATGTTAAGTATGTATATTGTTCCAGTTCTTTTGCATTTAATCCATCCTTTTCTCCAATTTAGGAAGCTGAGAAGCATCTATCTGATATGGTTGTTTCCAAAGCTCTGGTGGCAAAGATTGACAGGCCATTGGGAATAGTGTGTTTCCAAGTAGCAAAGGATAGCAATGACATTCTCAACTCGTGGGCAATGAACTTGGAGAAGTTGCTTGATCTTGTTGAGAAGAGTTGCCACCAAATACACAAAGAAACTATGGTCCACAAAGCTGCTCTAAAAGTTTGAAAGGTCTGATTTCGCTGAATGCATGGAGGTCTGTGTTTTAATGGCAGTGTGCAGATGGAAGTTGTCTGAGAAACCATTTAAATATCTGCTGACTGGGTCTGACCGGACATTCATCGTGTCTCGAAGATGTCTCTTTTGTTGGTTAGGCTGTTAAATAATGTATGCTTCCTATAACTGAGAGTAAGATTATTGTTGTATACTTCTGGCACAGGCTGTACCGCTGACTAACGGCAGGAACCCAAAGGGGCTTTGTTTATAGCAGTGGATGGAAATTTCTTGAGTTTTGTTTAGGATTCTTTTGTTTAGCATATTGTTTCTCTTTATCACTCGTGATCACAACTGGGGGCATTTATTTTGTGTTTCTTGATGTCCTTTTGCTGTGGGCAAATATGTTTCAGTAGAGTTTACTTTTCAAAGCTTTTTTATTTATAAATATATTAAAATAATATTTTTTTATTTTTTAAAAATTATTTTTGATATTAGTATATTAAAATGATATGAAAAAAAATATGAATGTGAAGTAAATAGAAAAATTAAAAAATTAAATTTTTTAAGAGTTTTTAAAACGTAAAATCAACTGGAATTAATGTTGCTCCCCGTGATCATATTTGTATGAGATAGCTGGATGCCATGCCATTCTGGAGATTTAAACCAGCAAATTTGATTTATTATTGTTGATACCCTGATTTAAGGGTGTCGATTGCCCATTCGACTTTCTCTATCTATCCCACGTGACAGCTTGAGATTGACCTGTGACATTTGAATATGGCGGGTGTTTTTAACTGTCTTCAAAATATGTTTGCTTTGAAAAATGTTAAATTAATGTGTCTTTTTAGTGTTTTTTATGTCAAAAATTAAAAAAATAAATATTTATGTTGCTTTTTTGCACTGCTGTTGATATCTATCCTCCTCCTAAAAGAGTGTTGGTGTTGGGCACGAGAGTACAGAATGTGCATATGTTGAAGTTTTGTTTTGATATGTACGGACGCCATGTTTTTTCCTTACTTTTCCCCGCCGGAAATGGAATGAAAGTTGGGAGGAAGGACTCTTAATTGAAATATAAATTTTGATTCCAGTTTCCCACCATAGTGGCACAGAAGAGTCCTGTGATTCACCATCATTGCAAGAACAAAAATGCTGCTGCCGAGATTTATGTTATGATAAATGATCTTTTATTTTCTTTTAATAACGAATTACACCCTCGCCAACAGGAAAAAATCAATGGTAACATAGAAACACGGGTATCCTACCGAAGCAGGTGGAAAAAGTTGTGTAGAAGAAGAATAAAAGCTGAGATGTATTGGCTATCCAGAAGACGAAGTATAATGGCTATAATCCGACCACGCTGGCCACTGAAATTCTTCCCCGCCACTTTGGCTAATA
>NW_011499858.1:685235-729800 GCF_000495115.2 Populus euphratica
GGCCACTGAATTCCCCCCCCGCCACTTTGGCTACTAGTGGCAGGCATAATCTCGCCTGGTTGCTGAGCTGCTAAAAACATAGGATCGGAATACTCTGTTGAAGAAGACATCGAAGGATAAGACGAAACAAGTGGAGGTGACAGAAACATTTGGTCGTACAGACTCATGGGTTGCCTTTGATAGCCACCAACACCTAGGATCAATTGAGGTTGGTTCACCTGCTCTCTTGAAATCTCACGGTTCTGCGTATGGTGAAGAGCTTGGGAATGAACTATGGCCTCGGTGGATGTAGGAACGGACAGAAGGACGGTGCTACTCGGAGAATCAGAGACGGTCAACTGGTTTGCTATTGGATCTGGGGGAGTCGGTCGAAGCTTGACGTTCTCTGGGAAGTTTAGTTTGGCCTTGTTGCCTCTAAATCTGAGAGCGGCTTCATCATAGGCTCTTGCTGCCGCCTCAGCTGTGTCGAAAGTGCCTAGCCAAACTCTACATGCCTTGAATGGATCCCTTATTTCAGCAGCCCACTTGCCCCATGGCCTTTGCCTCACTCCCCTGTATTTTCTCCTCGGCTCGTCTCTGCAGGTTTCATTATATTCATATACGGGGGTGAATGCCATCCGTGTGGCTGCAGGTGCCATGGTGATGATGGATTTTCCTGAGGCTGTAGATATTGGGGGGACGAGTACATCATTAATCAGCATTTTGGTGCGAATGAGACAAGCATAAATCAAGCTCATGCAACCATAAGAGATGGCAGAAATTACGCATGTAAAGTTCATAGAGATTTGCGAAGACAGGGCAGACTATTATATTAAGGTACATGCAATATTATGTTTTCATTTAACCAGCTCCAGAATAACTCTCACCGTAAAACCAGAAGAAAGAAGAAAGAAAACCTAGTTAGCTTACCTCTTCCTGCAGAAGATGAGCCCCCATGCAAGAAGTCATCGCCAAATGCTCTACCGTGCCTTTTATACTCTTCACTGCCACCACCCCCTTCTTCCCTTTCTCTCTTCGCTGACAAATCACCATGAGCACAATTATCTTGATTATTGGGAACTGCTTCAGTTATACAATCAGAATCATCTGCAGGCACATTTCCAGCCACTACATGTGTCAAAGCAGTCACCATAACTGACATCTCCCTCTCCCTATTCAACCCAGAAAGCATTACTGGTAGCGGCCATTCTTCAACACTACCCGCTTCTTTTTTAACAATTTTATCTCCTTTGTTCGCCACTTTTAGCTTGCACATGCAGCGACTTTGAAAAACTGTAGCTGCCTAGCCTGATGAATCGCAAAACAAAAAAGGGAAGGAAAGAACGAAAATTAATTAATACTCTACAAGTTTCAACTCTCCAGAGCTAAGACCCTTCAAGAATGTCTTAAAACCGAAAAAAAGTCGTCTGTCAAAAGATATAACCGCCACAATTGACATGACATATTGTAATTGAAGTCGGTATTGAGGAGATACTTCTTGATCGCGAATAAATTAATCTGGTGGAAGCTTTGTGTATTTATTGTCGAAATTCAATTTTTGTTTCTTAGCTGCAGCGAGTGGCTAAGACATATCACGGAAGGTTAAAGCCAAAAGACGGTCAAAATCCGTGGTGTGAACCTTGAAAAATAACACCCACAAATTATTTCAAGCCGGTGCTGAGATGAAGACTCTGACAGCCGACAAGTGGATGTCGGCCCACTCTCTCCTTGAGGGTGTCCAGTCGGCCCAATAGCATTGTTTCACTGTACAAATAGTCTACTCCTTACCCACATATCTGTTTGAACAAAAACAAAAACAACATTATGTCTTTAATCATTTATCTCTCCATCATGTTTTTCACACATGCACATTTGAAATTATCCTTGACATTTCTTTATACATTGAATTAAATAAAGTCTTTAAATCACTCCTCCTTTTAAATAAAACACCATGAAAAATTAATATTCGGTCCATTGAATACTACTACCAAATTCAACCGACAATAATGTTTAGTCACTATTTGAAGATAGAAAAAACATAAATAATAAAAATATATGAAATAAGATAAAAAATAAAACAAATATAAAATTTTATTTGATAATAATATATAAGATAAAATGATTATTTATGTATTTTGTTGGATTATGATGGACATGACATAATAAAATATAAAAGATTTTATTTTATTCTTCTATGTTAAAAAAATTAAATATTAAATTTTAGTTTATATTAAGTATGAAAATTAATAATAGAAGTTAACTAAACTTCCTTTTATATCTCAAGAGTGATAAACTGGGATCACTGCAATAGCCATGACCCTCGTGCACTCCAACAATGGTTAAACAGGGTAGAAACGTCCAATGCGAACAAATCAAGTCCACGTCATGAGATCGATTTTTGATCCAGAGCTGATGTAAACTTGAGAAGGTACATCCTGCTCTTATCCACGTTGGTCCAGAAAACCTAGGAGTCCACAAACACGTCTTTATCTCTGAGATCGGAGTCGGACGCTGTCTTGTCGAGGGCGGATGATGCAGATGTATCTCTCGCGAGTTGTGTGCACGCAAGCAAAGGCCTGTTCCTTACGCACAAAAGGCTTCTGTGACAGTCAACGTTGACGGTGGTCAACCGTACGCGTTATTATAGGGAGTGATGATGTGGTAATCTATGGTAAGTAGTCTATACCACATTGAGGTACGGTGCGGTGTCGTACCTCAATGTGTTTGATATTAAAAAATTAGAAAATCGTATCCCAAAACCGTGTCATTTCTCAGTATTTTACTCAGTTAATCCGCACTGCTAATTGCAATTAACAGAGCTGTTAATTTTACAGCCCACGAGTGGCAGAGCTTTGACATGGAAAAAGGACAGTTTTTACGGGCGCCTCAAATCCAGTGTGAACAAACTTTAGGTTGATGAATGCCGTCATCTGCTTTGGCCTCACAGACCGGTGACTGTTTGGTACTACTGCTGCGGATAAGGTTGATTATATACCGTAGATATTAATGTTTGATTAAGTTTAAAAATAAAGTTTTTTTTTGGATAGAACCTACCGTGAAAAGTGAATTAAAACATCACCTTGTTTGATTAAGACTGTACCTCAAATTTAACAAAAACAAAAATTTGCTGCTTCCACCGGCGTTCAGTCTCGGCAGAGTGAATTGTTCATTCTGCAGAACTGTGCAAAGTGAGTTTTTAATTAACTTTTTACTGTTTAGTTAAGTGAGCTGTAAAAAATGAATTAAAAACTCACTTTGCACCCTTGAGCTTGTTTATTAGTAATGATTGGACTGAGTCCATTTCAATCTTAATATATTAAATCAAGTTCGGTTTAATAAATTTTTTTTTTTTAAATTTTTAATTATATTTTATTTTAAAATTAGTATTTAAAATTATTTTATAACACTAAATTAATTAGAAAGAAATCACATGATTATTTAGTATTTATAAAATTTAATTATAATTTTAATTTTATTCCTGATAATATTTTACCTGATTTTATTACACGTCAAAAAAATCATGAAAATTATAATCATTATCTAATAAATTTATATAAAGTATTATTTATTTCATGATGTAATAGTAGTAGTTAAATCTACAATATTTAAAGTAAAAATCATCAATATTATTATATATATATTTTAATTATTTTATAACCTCAATTTAAAAGGCATTCTTTTAAACAAACATATTAAATTATATTTTGTTCAACCTCAATTTCAATCATAATTTTAACCAGACATATATTTTTTTAAACCAATTTCAACTAAAAGTACTTTTTATAAAATAACTTATTTTAAACTACAATCGCAACAACTACTACAATATCAAATATATTTTAGTAACTAGTTTGTGCTTTTGCAGTGGATTCATAATAATTTTTTTAATGTAAAATAAGTATAAATATTAGAGAGAGTCAAAATTATTATTTTTGGATTTGATTGTTATTGGGTTTGAAAGTATAATCAAATTCAAAAGTATTGAGTTTGGTTGTCAATTCATATTAAAAATAAAAAATATCTTAAAATATTTTTAAAAAAAATATATTGAGATAATATTTTTTATTTTTTGAAATATATTTTTTATATCGTCACATCAAAATAATATAAAAATATAAAAACATTTATTAGAAATAAAGAAAAAAAATCATTTTTTTAAAAGCACCTTTTAATGGCAAAAACAAACATGCTTTAATATGAAAATTCAACCTAACCTCAAATGAAAAAATTATCTTCACCCAGTTTTTGCTCAATATAAAAAAAATCTCATCAATTATAGTATGAAAAAAAATAAGAGGAAAAAAATAAAATTAAAAATATCTTAAAAGAAAAAAAAATTAAAGAAAAAGAAATTAGTTGTCGCTATATTGCTCTGCTATGCATTATTCATAATGTGTATTGGGTGCTGCTTTGCTATGTCTTATTCATTGAGCTATTGTAAAAAATACTTTATTTGAAAATGATGATGGTGTAAATATATTTTTGTATTGGAAAAAAAATTATTATTGACCCACTGCAGAGCATTGGCCAATATGCTATTTATTATATTATTACAGTTATTTTTTAAAGAAATATATTAAGATAATTTATTTTTTAAAATTGATTTTCTATATCATCACACAAAAATTAAAAAAAAACATAAAAAAATATTAATTTGAATAAAAGAAAAAAATAAAAAAAAATGAAATTTTCTTGAAAGCATTTTTGAAATGCAAAAACAAACATGCTTTCAAAAAAAAAATTTAACTCAACCTCAAATGAAAACAAATTATTATCACTCAACTTTTATACAAAATAAAAAAAAGTCTTATCAATTTATTTTCTCTTTACCATATAAAAAAATTAAATAAAAAAGTCTAAGAGACAAAAAAATAAAATTAAAAATATTTAGCAGCCCAGCTAAACCCAACATTGATGGATCTGGCTAGAAAGTCATACTACAAGCAAGACCTAGCATCTTTTGGAAGTGATTTGGGTCTGACTTCCAAGATAGATCCAATAACATTAGGTATTGTTGTCCAGCTAGACCTAACATTTTTTAGAGGTGATTTAAGTATAGCTGACAAGCCACACCCAATAATGTTATGTCTAGTTGTCAAGCCAGACACAGTAGGTTTAGGCACAGAAAAAACAACGCCCCCAACAATATTTTTTTGACTAAAAAATAGCAAAGACAATGCTCTCCATGACGCTACAATATCGTCTATAGTACAAACACTCTATAGTTACAGTATGATACATAGTGCAATGCGTCTATATTCACAACATATACACAATACTTTTTTCATACCTTCTAAAGCATAATATAATACTGTTTCAATTCATAAAAAATACAGTGTTTAAAAAATTATCAAAACTTTTTAATAGATGATTCTATTTCTCTTTTAAAAATTTGTCTAGCTAGCTATACAAATATGCACTTGAGAGAGAATATAAATGATTATAAAAAGGGGGTTTTCTTTGAGAGGTGTTTAGTACAAATATTGAAACTTGGTAATATTTTCTTCTAAATTGGATGGGGTTGATTAACTTTACTCTTGGTCAATACAAACACTGGTAGTTTAGATAATCGAATTAAAGAATTTTTTTTTAAATTGATGATGTTAATTTAGTATCAACTTTGAAAATTTATATTTATGTAGCCTCCCGATAATATTAACTAAAAATCAAAATTGAGGGATTTATTGTGCAAAACATACTCTCAAATGGCATTATGGATGGAGTGATATTTTTTTTTGTCTCTCTCTCTCTTATAAATTAGCCCTTATTAGACTAGATTATAAATTAATTTGTTGGGGGATGGTGAGATTAAAAGATATGGAATCAAAGTAAAAAACACATAGGGAATGTGTTCCTTTAAAAGCTTGGGTAAAATATTTATTATAGTTCTATACTTTACACATTATAGATATTAGGTCTTTTTAGTTTTCAAAATTAAAAGAAAAAATTAATATTGGTCTCAAACTTTATTTTCCTTGTCTTTTAACCTCTCGTGTCTGGAATCCAACTCTAGAAAGAGAAAATTTTTATTGACATTTATTTTTTCCACCTAAACATTTGAAATTGGTGTTAAATTATTTCTTTTAATAAGGGGAGCTCACATTAGGTTTTTTTTACCTTGAAATTGCTAAGAAAAACATATATGGTCTTATTAAGTTTTTTATTTTGGTTTTTCAGGATTACCTTTTTATTTAAATTTATATGTAGGGCGTGAAATTCAAAAAAAAAATAGTAAGCAAACTGAAAAAAATAATAAAACAAAAAAAAAGTTGAAAAATAAAAAAAACACATCACCTTACAAAAAAAGATGAACCCGAGCAAACCACCTAAACCTAGTCTAGCATCTAAAACTCACAACCCGTGAAATCTTGGATCCGAATTCAACCACCAAGCTTGATCATCAACGAAATTTATTTTGAAGAATGAAATTGATGAAAAGGTACTAATAAAAGAAACTAGCAAAAGCAAAAAAAAATCACAAAAAAAAGGAATGAGAATAAAATTTGATAGAAAAAAATACGAGAGAAAAAAAACTAATTTTACAAATGATGCCAAACAAAATAAGTAGCTACTAAAAGAATAATGACCAAAATTGAAAGATTAAAAAAATCATAGGGAAAGGAATTGAAAAATAATTATAAATTTGAAAGACTATTTATATATTAAAAAATGGTAAGTGGTGAAATCAAAAAACATTTGTAATTTGAAAAATTATTTATATATTCAAAAATAATAAAGGGTGAAATTGAAATTCGTTTATAATTTTATAGCTTATTCTAAAAAAAAAAGTAATCAAAAGCATATGGACTAAATGTGAAGGAAAAAAAAATTGAAGAGGATATTCTAAAATTTTGCAGAAGCTAGTGCAAAATTAGTGCAAAATTAAAAAAGAAGAGAAAAAGAGAAAGAAAAGAAAGGTAAAAGAATAAAGAGATGGTTGTCAATATAAAATCAAAGGCTATTATGATACAAACGCCATATCATTAAGTTCAGGGCTCTGAGATCTTTCAAATATTGCCCTACAAGGTAATATCTGGTGATTGGATCACATCAGTGCTTGAACAACACGGGAGTATTTACATGCTAGTGTGTAACATACACATCACTATATTTTTATTTTAAAGAATAATATCAAATATATAACTATTACAGTATTACCTCTAAGAAATCTTTAAATCTAGAACAAAACTAATATATATATATATATATATATATACATATAAAAGAGTTGTATTATTCTTATCTTTAAAAGCACCAAAATAATTGCATTATTCTAAAAACAAATGATAAAAGAATTGGTGAGTCAAGTATTAGAATTATTTATTCCAAGGCCAAAACTTTAATTTTATTGCGCATTAAAAAAATAAAATGACATTCATAACCTATGCAATATATCGAAGATAATTGTTTCATGTTGAGAAGACAATCTCACTTCTAAACCTTAGGTCAATGCTTCTTCTTCTTTTTTTCATTGGCAAATAAGTAAATACACTAGTACACTAAATAGGCAAAGGAGCCTTCACCAGCTGCAACTTCTCTTTTAGACTAAGTAATTTCTTTTTCTTTTTCTTTTTTCGTTTTTAATTTGACTCTCCTAATGGATGTGGTCAAACTGCTTTATAGAAAGTAGAAGCTATTGAGAGTTGACTATGGATACGATAAGGTGAATATGATCATAGTTTTAAAAATAACTTAAGGGAGAAAAATAAGGGAAGTGTGAATTTTTTTCTTTGACTTGCTTGTGGTGCAATTCAGAATGCGTTGACCACTGACTCCGTCCTAAGATGGAATGGATAGACACGGAAGTCATTAATTCCTGCATATATAGCACGTGTCATTTTAATCCAACTCTTTTTCTTTTTTCTTTTTAATATTGAAAGGGTCGAGTTAATATTTAATTTACGGCCGTAAAAGGCCTGAATCCCTTTCAAGAAAACGAGATTTCCGTCTACGTGGCGTCCTAAAAATTATTTAAATAATATTTCTTCTGTAAAATTTAAGGATGCATGTCTTAAGAGGTGGAAAGGAAAGATGTTATTCTACCTCATTAACCTTCTCAAAATGGCACACCAGCAACACGATCGATGAAGACGACGAGGGCTCAACAAGCTGAGGTGGAGAAATCTGAGCACTTATCTCCTAAACTGCTTGAGAGGAGATTTTTATGATAATACTTATCCATACAGACAATATATGGAAATTTAGCCTTGCAGAATAAATATGATAGTAAAGAGGTTAATTGTTGCTAAGAAATATAATGCGAGCTGTGTTTTCGATGAGGGCAAATCCATCACACTCCAAGCTCAAGACTCCATAATGAGAGCATCAAGACAAGCAAAAAGAGATTTCCTTAGAGGCATTCATTTCTCGCGTTCTTGGGGAGAAAGAGGCCAGAGGGCAAGATGCAGTCATGGGACAAGAGAGCTTTTATCTATGTTAAGAGTGGGCAAATGGCTTGAGTTTGCAAATTCTGGATACATGAGCCTAAAGGCTAGGCAAATCTAAGAGGAGCCATTTGCGGCAATGTGTCACAAGGCTGAGATTACAGAAGAAGAGACAAAAAATAAATGAAGAAGAAAGAAGACTTCTCACCAGCAGCGAAGACAACTTCCAAAAATAACGTAACCGTTAGTAGCTGTTGTATTTAAATATGTTCAACACGACAGCATTTTATTTAGTGGATTTTCACCACTAGTACGATGCGTTTTAATTAGTGTAGCCCGTTAAATGTTAAAGCCACGAGTGGCCAGTAAAGACGATGAAGGAAATGTCATTCTTCTTACGAGAATGCTGTCACAGAATGGCAGTGGACAAGCAGAAAAATGATTGAAGAATGAATTTAATGATTTATGTTCTCTCTCTCTCTCTCTAACAAGCTCTCATCTTCTACCTCTGGAGTTGGCTAACATCCTCTCCTTGCTCAAGATCACCTGGAGAGCCTCCAGGTTGCAACCATCCATATTCAACTTGCACCAAGTGGTATCAGAGATACTGATCTTTGGACACTAGCTACAGCACTAGAAACGAGCTTCCAATCTCCGAAGATTGGATGCTAGCTTTAAATTTTGATAAAAATGGATGAAAATGCTCCTGTTTTATCTAAGCTAGAAACACAACTTTTGATGAAGAAAATCAAAGGAATATGAAATCAAAAAACACTCTAATATTATAAATTATTTTAAATAAAATAAATATCAATAAACAAGCAATGATCAAATCCAAAGCAAAGACTACCTTGAAAATTTAGAGAGTCGGCGTGATTTTTGAAAAGGAAAGATAAAATAAAGTAAAATTGATTCTCGACGCCAAATTAAAAATGATGAAGCCACACTCACCGTCTAGGAACGGAAAGGCCACCGAGAGAATTCTATTGTCACCTTGGAAGCCATGGTTAGGGTGCCCAAAGCTACTGCATGCCACCAGAAGATTGTGGGATCGCTCAAATGCCGCCCTTTTTTTAAATAATATTCTACATTTACTAGAAGACTTAAGTGCCCCTTTGTCAAATCAATTATAAACAAAAAACCAGAATGAAAATACAAGCATGCCCCTGCATGCTGATTTTTCCTTTTCTTTTGTTTGTAAGGATAATTTTGTCAATTTATTGTTCATAAGAAAAATTAAAAAGACAATAAACCCCTTTATGAAAGCTATATATCTTTTTAAAAGTCATTTTACCATGTTAAACAAATATGAAAATCAATTTGTTCTCAATTAATTTGATAATATACAATTTATTCTTAAAAAAAAGATAGTATTATCCCAAAAGCAAGACATGTTAGTTTTCTCTAGAAAAGCAAAAATATGATTATATTATTCCAGTTCATGATGTTTTGTGTCTTATACTATAATTAAATCTCCCCCCTACAAAAAACTGTGGGATCTCTCATATGCCTTTTTTTTTTTTTAATAATACTCTATATTTATTAGAATAATCAATTGCCCCTTTGTTAAGTTAATTATAATCGAATAACCAGAAAATACAAACATGACCCTATATAATGTTGATTTTTTTAAAAGGGTATTTTGATTTGTAGCATGAAAAAATATGTAAGTTAGAACTAATATATAAAAAATAGATTGAATGAGTACAAAAAAAAAGCATTATATTATAATAGCAATTATTAATATATTAATACGATAACTAATCTTTCATAATCATTTAATTATGTTCTGAAAAGTACTCATACAATGTTTATTTCAGCTCTAATATAATTAATATTTTACATGGATAACAGTTATCAGGTCATGATTTATCTTTTATCAATTCAAGTAGAATTTGATAATAAACATGGATAGATAAAGAGATTATAATATAATGTTATTTGACTTGGAATAACAGTTGTTTAAGATCAACATCCCTATTAAATTAGATGTTGTACAAAAAGTGAGATGAATGATCAGAATGAATAAAACATATACATATAATAAATGAAAAACATTATGAACGGTCAGATTGAATAATAAAACATATACATATAATAAATGGAAAACATTTTAAATTTTATATTTACATGTTTTTTGCATATTATGTTGAGAATTATTTAGACATTACATAATTTATTGATTATCATTAGATGATTTGCTGCTATAAATCAACATATTGCATATCATTCCGTTATTTACTAATCTAGTTAGAATGAAGTAATTATACTGTCCCTCGAGGTAAAACAGGCTCATATATATATATATATAACTGCGTTAAAAGCATTCATTATTGTGAATCGCTACCATTTCATGAGATAATGACCATTACGTTATATGTTGTTTATGATGGGCAACCTTCAATTACTTGGAACTCCTGTGTTTACCTGATATCAAATCTCTGTCTTTTATTTGATTGCAATCAAAACTTGACTCAACCCATGGCTGAGAAGTCATGTTCAGGCTTCAAAATTCCTATACAAAGAAACCAGTTGATTAAATTTGAAAGCATAGTAATTGATTTGTGGTGCTGACTTGAGATGGAAAGCGTTGACTTTAAGGTCAGCATACAATGTTATGAGAGGAATTGAGCAAGTTAAGATTGGGCCAATCTTAACTTCAGGCTCAATCCATCTGCGGCTCACCCATTCTTCTGAGCCCGATTGTTTTAGTAACATGGGTTTTTTAACAAGACATGCAATATATAATATAAATTTAAATTGTAAACTCGAATGGTATGTAAAATATTTGAACTGCTTATATATTAATAATTTTAATAATATAAAATAATAAAAATTAAAAATTAAAAATTCAAACATCTTTATTTTATTTATATTAATTACTCTATTTCATGAACAAATCAATCAATTACTTACAATAAACAAGTCCTTTTAAATTTTAATAAATCATTTAACATTAATTATTTCAAGAATCATATCAATTTATAATTTTTATTCTATATATTTGCTAATTAAAACAGAATAACATATCAATTGATATATTAATAATTTACATAAAAAATAAATAGATATTTTAATTTTACAAAAATAAAATCAATAAAAAAATTATAATAATTATAATTAAAATCAAGCCCTTGATTATTAAATCACACAAGTTTTACAAGATATAAATTTAAAACAATAAAAATATATATTATCAAAATACATAATTTTATATTTTTTTAAAACTTGTAAAATCAATCTGATATTACCACCTAAATTTAACCAATTTTACTAATTTTAAAGTTTTAATTTAATTTGGTTTTGCCTTCGAAAAAACTTGAATTTTTTTTTTATTGGAATATGGCATTTCCATTCGCGATTGCAATTTGAAGTGCAGTTTCAGCCACCGAATCCCTGAGTATAACCGGTTGCAGTAGCAGGATTAACCTATAAAGACATTGAAAGTAACATGTATATATATACCTATATAATTGTACTGGATTGGATTTAACCCATAAATAAAACCCCTCTGAAAGAAACACCTAACAGCGATTGCCCAGCCACCATATCAGAATCCTTTCAAGTCCTCCAGCATCAAGAAGAACCTGAACCAAAATCACATCTCTTCTGGCTCCTAAATCAAACCCTCAACTTCCACAGGCCAAGCAATCATCACGGTTTGCAAGGGAGCAAACCATTTGAGCCATTTTGGTATCATCATCATCAACACCACCAGCAGCGCCATCCGCTTTCTGCTTCTTATCCTGAATTGCCCATAAATGAGAATTTCTTTCGGTGAAATACACATAAAAAATGGTAGAAAAAGTAGTGATTATCACAGGTCATTACTTGAAGAACAGAAGTATCAACAGTGAACTTGATGGCATCAGCTGCAGCACGTGATCGTAGATAATACATCCCTGTCTTTAGACCCTTCAAACAGGAAAAAGAAACAATAAGACAGTGAAATTATTGCAGCCCGTAACTAATATTTGCAAAGAGGGCAGGGTTTCATCAAAATTGACTAGGCAATGTAAACTTTCGACAATAGCTATAAAATCACTTGTCCATAGCAAACAAATAAAATTGCTCCTGCCAGTGTCAAAATCTTCAGACAAACCGTTGTAGATATAACATGTTATACTTGTTGTTCATGTTTTCTTTTTTTTTTTGGGTATAGTTTCGATGTGCATACCTTTGACCATGCATAAAAGTGTAGGGCAGTTAGTTTTCCGAAATTGGGTTGGTCCATATGTATATTAAGACTTTGACTCTGATCTATGTAGCATCCTCGATCAACAGCCATATCAACCAATGTCTTTTGCTTGATCTCCCAAACAGTCCTGTTTGCCAAAATAGTTAAATGATCTTAAGGGTTAAAAATACGGAGAGAAGCACTGGCTATGAAGAAATTCACTTATCCATACTTGTATATAAACTTCAGATCATTAGGGATTTCTGGAATGTTCTGGACAGAGCCATCTTCACAAATTATTTTGTTCTTCAGAGCAGGAGACCAGAGGCCCATCTCAGTCAAGTCATGAAGAAGATGTTTGTTGACCACAACAAATTCACCACTGGAGAGAGAGGATTAGAGAGCAAGCACAAGGCAATTTATATTAAAATAAACTGAATAGGATAGGTTCGCATAGCAAACCTTAGAACTCTACGGCTATAAATGTTTGAAGTATATGGCTCAAAGCACTCGTTGTTTCCAAGAATCTGGCTGGTTGAAGCTGTTGGCATTGGTGCCAAAAGAAGTGAATTTCTAACCCCATTCTTAGATATCATTTTCCTTAAGGCATCCCAGTCCCACAACAGATTTGAAGGAGTTACACCCCACATGTCCGGCTGCAGAATTCCCTGCACAATTAAATGGATCCTTTACGAATCAGAAGCTGGTGAAAATTACATGTTCTGCTAGTTATTGGACCAGAAGGTCTTGGAAATTCTTTCAAATGGAAACTGAAAGTCTACAGAGTAAACCAACCAATAACTGATGTTCACCAGCAACGAAAATTCTCACAGAAGACACAAATGAAACTCAATTCAGGCAAATCAAAGCGGAAATGTCATTAGTCAAAAACGTATGGCTGTGCATAACAAAAGTATCTTGAAGCAATAAAAAGATAGCAGCACAATTGTGACTTTTTATAAGTTGAAATGGGAAATAGTGTCCCAGAAAACAACATATTCATGCAACTGCACTTGAGGTGTTTGCATTTGAAGAAACCCAGCATACCTTGCTCACAGGACTTCCTTCATATGTTTCATAGGGACCTTCTCTTGCAGCAACCTCAGAAGATGCTTTAAGGGCATGGTAATAAATCGTTTCAAATATGTCCTTATTCAGCTTTTGAGCCTGAAATTGATGGCCACTAAATAATCAGACCAACCAGCTATTGAAAGTTCATGTAAAAAAGAAAAGTTTTTGGGAGTAAACATTACCTCTGGTGAGTCAAATGACATTCCGAGCAGGATGAAGGTGTCTGCAAGACCTTGGACTCCAATGCCAATGGGTCTATGTCGGAAATTTGACCTCCTAGCAGTTTCAACTGGGTAGTAATTGACATCAATTATTTTGTTAAGATTGGATGTAACCACTCCTGTAACCTGTCCCAAAAGCAAGAGGAAAACAGAAATTACTGGCTGAACTTATGAAACAAAATATGAGGCTTCACCAAGCAGAAGATGCAGGTGAGTGCATATGCTAGGAAATGTCCTGATGCACCTATGTGAAACACAAACCTCAGCTAGTTTCTCAAAGTCAAAATATCTATTCTTGAAACCTCTACTCCCAACAAGTTTAGATGGATGAGACTCGACAGGAACTCCCTGCAACACAGTGCATGACATTAGGTCACAAGACAAACATCCCAAAAAAAGCAAAATTTTCAAATAAGTTCGCAAGCATCCCCCACCATCTCTCTCACAAATCGTGGTAGAGCAATTGAAGCCAGATTGCAGACAGCAGTTTCCGTTGGGCTTGTGTATTCAATTATCTCAGTGCACAAATTTGAAGATTTTATGGTACCCAGGTTTTGTTGGTTGCTTTTCCTATTGCAAGTATCCTGGAAAAACAGAAGAGAAATAAGAAAACAAAATAATACAAAGCCATGATACAAAAAGATTAAAATCCATCAGATTTACACAAATCACCTTGAAAAGCATATAGGGGGTCCCAGTCTCTATCTGCGATTTCAAGATCTCAAACCAGAGGTTTTGTGCCTGGACAACCTTCTTGGCTTTGCCCTAGATATATGCATGAGAATTAATAACAATCAGAGTCTAGTAAAAATCAACATTCAGAAAAAACAAACTTCAGGTTAAACAAAAGGAAATTACATTTCTTTCATATCGGGTGTATAGTTCCTCAAACTCTTTGCCCCAACAATCTGCCAAACCTGGAGCTTCATTAGGGCAAAACAATGACCATTGCCCGTTGCTTTGAACTCTCTCCATAAAGAGATCAGGAACCCACAGAGCATAGAATAAATCTCGAGCACGGTTTTCTTCCTATAAAAATGAAAAAGTTACAGCTGAAGTTCAACAGCAACTTACGTTGGTGCAGTGAAGAAGTGATGCTATCACATAAACTAGAACAAGACAAAGCGGAAGCTTGCTCCTTATGAGTCATACCTTTCCATGGTTTTTCCTAAGATCCAGAAACTCAAATACATCAGCATGCCATGGCTCCAAATACACAGCAAAAGCACCTTTGAACATGATAAGCAACGTTTCAATGGAGAACCATCAGGCATTAAATTTAAAACGACAATACAAGAGCAATCAAAATGAGCATACCTTTCCTCTTGCCTCCTCCTTGATCAACATAGCGGGCAGTATCATTGAACACCCTCAACATTGGAACAACGCCATTAGATGTCCCATTTGTCCCACGAATATAACTTCCAGTGGCACGGATGTTGTGGGCAGATACACCGATTCCTCCTGCTGATTTACTGATAATAGCACACTCCTTCAATGTATCATATATTCCTTCAATACTATCATCTTTCATGCACACCAAGAAGCAGCTGCTCAACTGCCAAAAGACATCAAATATCTCAGTCAATCTTCTGCAAAAATAAAAACCTCTTAAACCAAACACCATATTTGTAAACTAAATTAAAAATTTCCAGAAGACTTCCATGAACAGATATGCCCATAACATAATACATACTTGAGGTCTTGGTGTTCCAGCATTGAAAAGGGTGGGAGAAGCATGAGTGAACCATCGCTGAGACATCAAATGGTACGTTTTGATAGCTGAATCAATATCATCTTTGTGAATTCCAACAGCAACCCTCATCAGCATGTGCTGAGGCCTTTCCACAACCTTTCCTTGGACCTTCAGGAGGTAGGATCTTTCAAGCGTCTTGAAGCCAAAGTAATCATAGTCAAAGTCCCGATCATAGATGATCTCAGAGTCCAAGCGAGCAGAATTCTGGAGCAAAAGGAAAATGTTATTGACAATCCATGGCTCATAACATTAGGTGACGCGTCAGGTAGTGGATATATCTACCTCTACAACAAATAGAACAAACCATTAAATTTAAAATGTTATTTCAGTCATGTTGACAGGAAGCAGCTAGATGTGTTTAGCCCACATTTTTGGTAACATGACCACTCTACAACAATGTTAAGAAGAACATTTTCCCTTTTTTCTCCTTTTAATTTCAAGGAAAAGAAACAATTAAATCCAACAAGCCATAGAATAATAGACTGGAGAAAATACCTTCATGATTATTTCATAAACATCATCAGCAATCAAAGCAGCCTTCAGTCCAGATTTATCATTAAAATGGTTATACATAATTTTGATCCTGCAGCAACAACCAACCCAGATCAAACAACAATTTCCAAACAATAAAGCCCGGTGGTTAAATAGAATAGAAGCAGCATGATATAGTATGAAACTTACGTCTCAGAAAATGATTTCTGAGTGTTCTTATGCAGGTTTGAAACAACAATCCTGGCCGCCAACTGCATCAGCAAAATTATATTTAATGGTTAAATCAGGAAGCAGGCCATTTACCCTTCAGTCCTCAATTTTGTTAACCTAAGGAACAGAATATAAAGTAATAATGTTTTTACAACACAAAAATAGTGTCAGGCCCAAGAATTAGTGTGTGTGCGTGTTTAATTCTGGAAGAATATTCTCCAGATGCACATAGATATGCACCAGCTGTAAGACCTAGAGTGTGCCCAGAAATCAAGAGAAAATAAAAGAGACCAATTCGCGAAAAGTAAAAACTCACAGAGGCATAATCAGGATGATTGGCAGTCATAGCAGCGGCAGTCTCAGCAGCCAATTCATCAAGCTGGCTAGTGGTGACACCTTTGTAGACACCAGCACAGACCTTCTGAGACACCAAGACTGGGTCGCAGTGGTCAATGCTAAGGCCATAGCTAAGCTTCTTCAGTCTAGCAGTGATCTTGTCGAAGTGGACACTCTCTTGCCTCCCATCTCTCTTCACCACATACATTTTTGCTTCTTTCAAGACTTTAATCAGACAGGTTTTGAGTACAGAAAGAAATACGAGAATGAACGCCTTCTTATATAGGGAGGTGGAGGAAAGGCGACGAGGGTAGTTGGATTTTTTTAAATAAATAAAGAAATCTTGGGTTTCTTTCCCTCCTCCCCTCCAAGACTCATTTAGGTTTTATTTTGGAATTTGAATCTTGGCGCCAAGTTGTAGGTTCTAGATTCAGAGGGTTGCTATGGCGGGTAATATTTTTGGAGCAGGCGAGGTTAGGTGGTGTTGCGGGGCCCGCGCAATTATTCGTCCTTTACCATTCCAATCCAAATCTGTGGCTTCGGTAGCCTACAGAATAAAATGTTTTTTCCTTTTTTTTATTAAAGGATATATTTTTTGAAATTGCAAAAAATAAAATATCTGAATCATATGAATATTTTATCTTGGATTAGATAAACTTAATCCAAAATGAAAAAAATTGATCGGAAAATATTAATATGTAAGAGAAAAAAAAAAAATCTTTGGGAGAAGGGGTGATTAGGTGGACTTGAGAGAGGATGGGAAAGGGAAGGGGGTTGGAGCCTGCTTGTGCGTTGGCGGGCTTTTAAAGTGAGCGGGGGATGCGGTGGAGTTGACAATGACTCGTGTGGATGGTTCCTCTTTTTCTTTCTACTTTAATCTCTTTTTAGCTGGAGACTGCTGCACCATCCAATGCTCTTTATTTTTTTATATTTTAAAATATTTTTTAAGAAAGATAGAGATATTTTATTTTTTATTTGTTTTAAATTAACATTTTTTAAAATATTTTTTTTAAATATATATTTTTATACATATTTAAATAAAACAATACTTGAAAAATAATGATTACCACAGCAATATCATTTTATTTGATCACATTTATGGCTCCTGGTTTTCAGGATTTTCCTCATAAGAACCCTTTTCTTTATATTATTGTAGTTTTATTGATTGTGTGTTGTTGCTGTTACGATTATTAAAAGAAAGATTTGGGGTTTTGCTGAACACTTAACGTTATGCACACGTTGATAAACATCATTCATTGCACTGTTCTGGGAGGTGCATATTTTTATAATTTAGTATATTTTATTTTTAATTTTTGCATTTCATTCATGAAATATTATTAATATTATATTTTAGTTTCTGGTAGTTGAGGAAGAACAGAGAAAGATGTCTATTGGAATCCAGCACGCTATAGACACGCTGACAGCAAAACCATCGAGGCCACGTCTGCAGATCATTAGCGCCAAGCCTGCAGATTAGCAGTTAGCAGTGCAAAGTTAGTTTAACATTATAAAATAAATTCTTTTTAACTAAGAGAATTATAATGATATTTTAGAAATCTCATGATGATACTATACTTTTCAATTAAAATTATAGTTTTTTATGGTAATTTTAGCAATCACTTTATAAAAAATTATATATGATCCTATTATGCATAATTTAAAAACAAAAATCATCAAGAATAGTAAAATATTTATTCTTTTTTAATTTTGAATTTTTATATAATTTTATCTAAATGAATTTTCCTTTATTTTGGTATACAATTGCATAAAAATTATGAAGAAATAATTTTTTTAATTAAAACTTGCTTTCAAACTATTATATGGTCTTATATAAAAAAAATCATGTTTTAATTTGGCGTCTCAACCAAAAACATTTGGCAACAAAACTCTAGAAAGAAGCCTGTAAAAAACAACAAAACAAGAAAAGAGGATTTTAACGAGATAACTTAGTTTAAAAACAAAATTAAAAGAAAAACAAAGAAATAACTCGAATTAATTTTGATTAACTTGTAAAATTTATAATTCAAGAAAAAGATTTTATTAAATTCAATTAATTTTATTTTATTATATATATGATAATATATATATATATATATATATATTTAAAAACCAATTTACAATTAATTTAAATTTTTATCGTAATTTCAAGGCTAATTTCTTTTAACTAGGTCAAGATAGATAGATTTTTTTATGACGCGCGGTTCTTGTTGGATTATCTTTTTGAGGATATGCATTGTTTATACCCTCTTCATTCTTCAAGAATTCTTATAATCAACAAGCTTTTCCTCGAGTTCCTCAAATGTTATCGGATTCTCCCTTGCTCTTATAGCTGCTGATCTCGTATTCAAGACCTAGCCCATTCAACGTGTTGATAACAAGATCGACCTTGTCTCAGGGAGAGATAACAACGCAAGTTCATCCACTATTATTTCGACTGGTTGAATATACTCGGAGATTGATCTAGTTCCCTGAAAGAAATTGGATAAATCATCTCTAAAAGCCATTCACGCTCATGTTAGAGAGAACAGTTTTATGGAGATGAACGAGTTTGTCTCGGGCATCCCTTGAAGTAGTGGCAGAGGCTATAAAAGACAACAATTCCTAATGTTGATGTTACTCTATATAGGATGCAGTAATATTGACTCTAGTCTGGATCGGAAATAACAGCTCCTCCTTCCACGGTGGTCTGAGGTGGACAAGGCTTATTGCCATCTACATAACCCATAAGGTCGTAACCATGGAGAAGCAGCATCATTAATGGATCCAAGATTGCTACTAGAACTTGACTGTCGAAGAGTTGGAGCACCATTGATGCTCTGGGATGTTTCTTTAACTAGAATTCTAAGCTTTTTGCAGTTAGGCTAAGAACTGTGATCCTGTGCACGCAATAAAGAGATTTGGTCCTGTGGTTATATCTCCGCACATTGCTACGGAGGTTATATGTACAGAGGATATAGCAATCTATATATCATATAGGAGAAAATAAAGCAAGGAGATACAAAATAAAGATTGTTATCTGCCATTGATTCTATATATGATCCCTGATCTATAGCATTGAATACTGTAGAATTTCTTTCCTCGATCAATAACTTTGATGGTGATTGTCTTGATTCTATTACTCCTGTTCTAAAGCCTTGCAAGAATATTGCATATATATTCTTGTTGATTTTGACAACAATATAATATTTTTCGATCTTGCGATTCCATGATAACCTTGTTTGATTCTGTGTTAATTGCAACCTTAAATCCATGAGCTAATTCTAGCCCATGATAATCAATTTGTTATCAATTGATTATCATAAATGATGTCAAAATATTCACTTAAAATCTATTTTAATGAGAAAATTGATTCTCTAAAATTTAAGTTCCAATGAGAAATTTAATCTTCATCTCTAATTAATTAATTTTAAAAAGAAATATATGTGAAAATTTTCATGAATGTGAGATTTTCAAAACGAGTTAAAAATGAACAAATCATGAGCTACAACCTTGCACTTAGCTTGATAGAACTGCGTTAAGAATTTGAATCCCCCGTTTGATACACAAGTGTTGGCGGTGGCAGCCATAACACGATTTTAAATTGAGAAAATTACACTATTAGTACACCAATTATATATATATATATATATATATATATATATATATTCTCAATCGAGTACATGGATTTTGTTTTTTGAGTGCCAAAACTTTATCAAAAAAATTCAATCAAGTACAATTATATATACATAAGTGTTATTTTTTTCATAAATTGTTATTGTTACTTTAACTTTGATTAATTTTACAATAATCAAGTGTATGAATTTTAATTTTATTTATTTATTTTGATACACCAACATTTTTTACTGTTCCAATCAAGTAATTTAGTAAATTTCTTCACTTTCCAATATGGATTTTTTTTTGGTTGAAGTTACCCTCTAAAATAATATTATTTTTAATAAATTGAAATATTTTAAATTAAATTACATGCTTGTAAAGGAATTTAACTAAATATTCTTTAGATGTAAACTCTTTTGATCGAACAATAGTAAGCCACCTACATAAATATTTAAAAAAATATATCTTATAATTAATTAAAACTAACAAATAAATTGTTTATGTAATTAAAATATTTATTGTTTTAATCACATAAATGAATCTCATGTGTGGTTTCAATATTAATAGAAATTTCATGAAATCAAAACGGAGTAAATGCATTAAGAAAATCACTTGAGTAAAGGAACCTAGCTAATCAATTCAGAAAATTACTTAATTAAAAAAATAATAAAAATATAAACATATAAAAAATTAAAAATATTAAAACTTATTTACTTGATTGACATAAAATAAAAACTCACATTATCAAATAACAAAAAAATTACTTGATTCGACTTCCTGGTCACATGTTAGATGCCTGTTAGAACTTCTACCTCCATGGGATATTAAGGATTTGTGTTCATTTTTCTCATACATTCTTATTGTTGCTGGAATTTACAGCCATAGTATATGAACTGGGTATATGGCTTGCGCACCATCCTCCCAACAACATTCTCATCGGGGACAAGGCTCGCTTAGCAAGCCTGCGCACAGCAACTTCAACAGTGAAACAAAGGATCAAGGAAGAAAAGGAGACGGACAAAATTAAAGAAAACATCCCCTTAGGCCCTAGCTAACCAGTGATCCTTTAAAAACGCAAAAATGGAAGTTTCATCATCATCCTGTCCACACCAACGCAACACATAATCATCAAGAAGAAGAATTCAACTTAATTCTTATCCATAGGGTGCAAAATCCTCAGTAATCTAGGTAGAGGGAAGAGAAACATTACTTAATTGAGGGTGTTTTGCTACATCGATTAGCTTCCACTACCGTTGCTAAAACTCTATTAGGGTTTTCATCGATGCTCACCTTGTTTCCATATCAATCAACACTATTCGTGGCGCCTGGTAAACACTCACAAGAGACCTGTATCTTTTCTTTCTAGGTCGAGCAACCTCCTCTTCTTTCCGGAAAACCTCTTCAATCGTCTTTGAAGTGATCTCATTTTGGCTGCTTCGATCAAACTCCTCCTCGTCATCTTCAAAATCACCCTTATTTTTATTCTTTCTCCTCCTCTTCTTCTGATTGTTATTGTTGTTGCTGTAGTCTTCGCCGCTTAGCCGGACGAGTTGTTGCGCTGCAGCCACGTCCAATTCCGTTAAGGTCATGGGATGGATTCTAAGAAAAGCTTCCAGTTCTGCCATTTCCATGGCCATGATCATCAAGATTCAAGAAATCAACACGAGAGAGAGAGAGTGGGAGATTGGCTCGCTTTCACAGTTATCTCTTTCCTCATTATTGATCTTAGACGGTTTTATCTTCGGTTTATAGGATTGACAAAATTGGCAGAGAGCGCGTTGGAGGGCATGTTCGTGTGTAGTCTGAAAGAAACTGTAAGGTAGGTTCTATGAAGATGGCAGGAAGATGGGTAGCTTGTGCGGGATACGCAAATAAAGGATTATTTTAAGAAAACCCACGCCATGACTTCCTTTAACTTCTTGTCTGGGGCCCGCGAGATTGACCCACGTCATCAATTCCAAAATAGTACTTCAAATCAGGTCCCCGGGGATTATAATTTATATGCCCTTTCGGGAGTCACTGTCTTGCCGTTATAGAATGATTTGAACATTATCTTATGGTGCTTTCTTCTTTCTCTACTTCGCGCATCCATTGATCTTGCTCGGATTTTATGATAAAACACAGTAAAATACCTGCAATTTATTTATTCAGAAGCTTCACTGTTTCTTTTCTTTTTTTTACTTATAGGCTAGAGGAGGGAGAAATTACTGACCGGAGAAGAGATAGCTGATGACTATTATTGTTGAAGAGATGGGGAAAAGCTAGGGATTGACTTGATATATTCAAGTTTAACATCACAGAAGAAAATTCTGATTGGTTCATCTATCAGTAATAGACCACATCAGCACATCACCAAAAACTTTGTCAACAATAGTTTTTATAAAACCAGTGACTTCATTAGTAAATTCATCCAATCAATAAATTCATTGATTATTTACAAAATTTAAAACTCTTTAAAAAACTTTTAAATTCACCATACCTCTTCATCTATTTATCTATATATTTGTAGGTGAATCCAATCCCTTGAATTATTCTTCAAACTCTTTGTAATTATTTGATCATTTTATATTTTGTCAGTAAAACCATTGAAAAATGATAATTTCTTAATTCTTCTCTTTAATTCTTCAATGATATTATTTTATGTTAATGATTTTTTTGGTATTTAATATCATTGATGGAAAATAGTCCATCAAAAAATCTATATGTTGCTTTACATTAATGAATCCTTCTTTAAACTCTTTGTATTTCTCTTATGATTTCATGTTATGCCAGTAAAACCATTGAAAAATAAAAAAATTTAGTTCTTCTCTGTAATTCTCATACAATATTTTTGTTCATTGGTGATTTTATTAGTATTTAATATCATTAATAGAAAATAGATTGTCGAAGAATTCATCTGTGAATTTGAATTCTTAAATGATTCCCTAAACTCTCTATAATCATTCGATGATTTTATATTATGTTGGGGATTTTGTTGGTAAATTTATAGTAATTTATTTTTTTATCGGATATAATTCCTATTGAACCTAATCACACATAGAAACAGGTGCATTCATAACATATTAAAACCACAATCACAATAATAAACACTTGATAAATGTATAAAGTTGAAATACAATATATAATGACAATAAATATGTTAATTGCATAATAATGTTTTACATCTAAAATCATTTTAGATCCACTATTTAATCTGAATCCTCATCATTTTCATCTTGATTTTCATCTTCTTCATGTTCATCATCTTTTTCGTTGAATTGAAGTTGAAGTTGGATGATCCCTTCATCTTCATCATCTTCTATATTTTTATTGGTACTCAATATATCATTTAACTTGTTAGCATCTAGATAAACACAAGTATTTTCTATGACATGAAAATTTGAATCTATTTCTAACTTGGTGGATAGAGTAAATTGATAGATATCAATTAACTCATTTAGTTGAAACACATCCCCTCTCTAATTACTTCATCATTACTATCATGAATAACTTGGAAACAAGTTTTTCTGTGTGCAAATCAACACATGTATTTCTCAACAAACTCTTTTTTTTTTTTAGAAGATATATCATTACAATATTTGATTGGCAAAACCTTTTGTTTTTATATTTCACACATGGACTTCACCTCCATTGATATTCTTTGGATTTAAAGGAGTAAGATTAATAAAACCCTCATGCCCTTTATAATAATTTTCCTTATATAATTTTTGAAATAAATCTTAATACATCTAAAAATAATTATTCATTACTTACAAAACCTATATAGAATAATAATGATAACATTTCTTAATAATATAACAATCTAATCAAAATTGAACTTTGGTAATGTAAAATGAATTTACAATATAATAACAAAAAAAATTATACAAAAAATTAATGATTGATGTCGGTTATAATTTTTTTAAATTTATCGACATAATTTTTTATGAATTATTGGAACAAGAAATATCATCGGTAAATCCGTTGAAAAACGATGATGTGTCAACAAAATCATTAAATAAATATTTTTTAATTTTTAATTATTTTATTGTAAGTAAATAATTACAAATGGGATTTTTTTCTATCAGTAATTATGTTGAAAATAACCAACAAAAATATCTGATCGCTATTATAACTGGGCATTACTGGTAAAAAATATTTCGCAAGTAACCCTGTTGCTATTTTATAATTTGATGGTAGTGTGATAAGACTAGCAATAATTACTATTTTATTTGACGACGACCATGCAAGTAAACGCATGTCAGATTATTATACTAGAAAACATGATTAATTGCACAGTATCATGCACTACATAATATTACTATTGACCAACTTTTTTCAGCGACACACTCCTGTGCAGTGTGAGACTTCACTAATCAACTCATCCTTGGTTTAATACTCTCAATCTTGGTAATTTCCTTGTTAATACCTCATGAGTTCTTTCGAAATATATATTCAGAGAAGCTCATTTGAGGTCTTGCAGAACGTACGAGAGACATTTGTGAGCTGATCGATCTGCCATGAAACTTACAAAAAGCGGCCAATCTTAGTGGTGGAGTCAATGCGACGATGATCCGAACGTTCAACGAATTTCCTCACCAATCAACTTTTTGGCTATGGTGTCTCTGCCAACAACCCTCAAACAATTTGCAAGGAGCAAAGTGGCTATTTGCAAGTTAGCCAAGAGTTTTCTTCAGAGTCTAGCTGAAATCGATGCCAAGATTATGCAACATAGTATTTTACATTATTTTCTGCCTGTAATTTGTAATATGAAATCTGTAAAAAGAAATTGATATTGCTATATATATAATAGAATTTTAGTGACATTTGTTCTATAATTATTATGTATGGATTAATTACCATGATCACAACAAGTCTTTGTCCGACAGGCAATCTCTTTCTTCCTGGTGTAGATGTGTTGGTTGTCAACACCCAAATAACTTTATTTTTCTTTCTTTTTGGTCCAACACGCCCCAATTTAAATAATCTCTCGATCAATCTTGCGACTTAAGTATTCAATGAGAGAGAGGTTTAATTCGATATTTTAATATATTATTCATGATTTCTTATCAAATGATGAGATGTTATTTAATTAAATGGGCCTCCGTACTTTTTATATGGTAGTTCTTTGATCGATAGAGCTCTATGAGAAACTTGATGTTATATGAATTGTAGATTTAAAATTTACTTATCTTACAATGAAATACCGAGTTAATATGGAGAGAGTAGAAATAATTAAATTTGCAAGAAAATAAAAGGGAAGGATTGTTATCGATCCTCTTACAGTCATAATAATAATCGACTTCACTGATTAAATTGAGGAGACGGATCCCCTGAAAGGATCTCTCATCCTTTCAAGAGATCCATGGACATAATATATTCCTAGCTTGCCAACAAAGCTGTTGAAGAAGGATAATTAATGTCGGGAGAGCAGAAATGATGAAAGGATCTTCCAGGGTAGAAGTGAGACCACATAATGCCATAATATTTGCACTCTCAACATCAGGTTACAGACGGCGAGACAATAAAACAATTATATAGTCGAGTGGTCTAAGACACTTACATGGATCCCCACATTGACGGGGATACTTTATGATTCAATGCCCTTGAGACACAGAAACTGGTATGAAGAACATAACCCTCTAGAACCCACAAGAATTTAATGAAAGAATCAATGAAAGCCCTGTAAAGAAAAAAAAGTTGTCATCCCCAAACCCAAAAGTATCTACACCCCCAAATTACAGCTTTCTTCTCAAAAATATTTCCTTCTTCTTGGCCATTGACATGTAACATGGGGCAATGCATGTCGCGTCCAGTCCGTGGACTGCCTCCAGGCCCCTTGAATCCATAATTATCTTGATGTGGCCTAATCACAGTTCAATCCACACACTTCCAAGACAGGACCATCTCTTGACACAAATGGGTTTATACGAACCCACAGGAGAGTTAGGATTGAGGCCAGTAGAATTGACCATACCAAAATGATGGTGGGCATGCGATCTTGTTTCCCAAGAAGCCCTTTGAGGAAGGGGTAGAGGTGGAGGATGACCCATAGGGCAAAAAACAGCCTCCCAAACAATGGACCCCATGAATCATACCCATTGTTGATGGCGTCCGAGACCCCAACCACAACGCCAACTATGTTCATGATCAACAACGTTGTAGGTGGGATCAACAGCGATGTCCACTTGAATATGTACAGCTCTGAGAATTCTCCATCATCTGCTCCTTTTGATGTAACAGTGAAGTTTGTACTAACACCAGCCAAAACCTTGAGCAAACCCTGGAAGAGAGCAAACAGGTGTGATGAAACACCTCCAATCACCCAAAATTGTTCATTTCTCCACCAGTCATCTATCCCGACACCACCCCACTGCATCTCGAGGATACCAGTTGCAGCTATAGATATGAAGAGGGCTATGAACACGATACTGGCATAATTACTAATCTGTACAACATAAAAGACCCGATTTAGATTGAAGAGTAGATGATTAGTAGCGGCTAGAACAACCAACTAAAAAAGCATTATTCCCATGCTATACAACAACTACATGAAAAACAAGCTTTTCAAAGAACAATAATTCTTTCAAATCCCATGCAACCATGAGCTGATTCACAATAAGCGATCAAGCTACTTAACAGAACAGGTCTTGTAGAGAGAAGGGATGATTGATTAACATAATAGAGCCAAACAGATCATAACAGAGACACGTTTTCAGTTTTGTTACTTGAAAACACGTCTTAAGTTGGAAAAAAAATTTCCTCACATCACTTGCACATCCAATGACCAATAAACAATAAGATACGAAGATTTTAGGAGGAACAACTAACTTTTATCAAGAATAACTATGTTTCAATTTTCCAACTGGATGTAATAACACAAAGTGTGGTGTTACCTCAGGAACAATGAATTTCCCAGTGAGCAGGCATATAGCTGGTAGTGTACAGTAAACAAGCAAGGGAATGGATGTCCAAGGATACACAACTGAGTTTATGTAGGAAAATCGTTCCAACCACTTCAATCCACCCCCATAACCATACCAAATTGGACAGTGTCTGCTGAAGAAAATCTCAACAGAACCGAGGGCCCACCGAAGAACCTGGTGTAGACGATCTGACAGGTTAATTGGAGCTGACCCCTTGAATGCAGGCCGCTTAGGTATGCAGTAAACAGACCGCCATCCATGGCAGTGCATCTTGAATCCTGTCAAGATATCTTCTGTAACAGAGCCATATATCCAGCCAACCTGGTTCAGTACAAAAAATTTAGATGATATGTGGGAGATAAAAGCACAACTTTCTTATGTTGGGTTTGAACAGTTCAAGTCTCTTTGTTTTCACTTACTTCCTTTCCCCATTCTGTTTTATCTTCATAACCACAGCTGATAACTTGGATGGCTTCTCTCAACAGTGATGCAGGAGATGCATCCCGAGGAACTCCACCATTCTCCAGAAGAGTGGAAACTACAAACACTGGAGATTGCCCAAACTTCTTTTCCAGCTTCATTTGGGATGTTTCAGAAGATTTTTCAGAAGTTGATTCTGCAATATCAGCCAACTCTAAGAGATCTAAAATTTAAACACAAATAAATAAAACACAATGGGTGCAGTAGCTTCGTAAAACCTTCGATTCCTTCAATATTTTCAAGGGCATGTATCTGCTTTGATGCTTCCCTGTTCTTTGACTTCTTCTTCTCCTTTTTTGGCTTCGATTTCTTGTTTTTTCTGGACCCACAACATAGACAGCACCATTTTGGCAAACAGTTGCAAGTCTTGCCAGGGGGCTTCTTCTTGACAGGTGCATCATAACCATAAAGTGCTTGCCTCCGAAAAACACACCCGGTTCCAACATATATTGGTCCTTGTAAACCATCCAATCCTTTCATATTTATCTGTTTTCAATTAGGAGATTAGCTTTTCCGTCATAGTCAATAACATCATAAGAGAAAGGGAGATGCAGGAAACAATAACATCATAAGAGAAAAGGAGATGCAGGAAAGCAAAATACACATACATCAAAGAATACAACGTTTCGATTTGAGTATCTATCATGACTATCAATGCCATCAAATCGTTGAGGAAACTGCACATAACAAACTTTTTTGCCTGATGTTGGATCCATCATGAAACACATGGCTTCTCTAAGTGCTCTGCTATTGTTAATATAATGGTCACAATCAACATTCAGAAGATAAGGGGCATTTGACAGAACTGCAGAGACCCGCACCTATTACAACCATAAAAGAATAGACAAAGCTTATTAGTTCTTGGCAACATGTTAAATGTTAGAAAAGGCATGTAACAGAACAAAAAAAGGCCATCCATAGATGTTAAGAATATACAAGTCATCCAACATCCATCGCTTACCAGTGAATTCATGGCCCCAGCCTTCTTATGGTGTTCAAACCCTGGCCTCTTCTCACGAGAAACATAAACCAGACGAGGTAACTCGCATCCTTCCACGTCACGAACTCCACTTTGACCAAGGAAAACCTGCAAAGAAAAGAGCATTTTCTTTACATGGCGCATGAGTGCATCCCTACAATTTACAGTACCTAATCCTCTACTTGAGTGGTGTAAACCCCATAATTAGTGAGGGAATCTAGTAACTTTTGGACTGACTAGTCACTTGACAACAATATGTGGAGCAAGAACTGTAGAATTGGTACAATCAGCATGTCAAAAGCAATTTGGATGACAGAATTTCAGGAAACATGACAGGTAGCTGGTAAGAGTAGCACCTTGATAAATCACAAATTCTGCTTCGACAAGTAACAAACCCAGCAAACAACAAAATAGTAAAGACAAAAGTAACATCATGCTTACCAAAAACATACAAAGGGTACAACAAAGCATAAGCATCAATGTCAGGATAAAAAAAATGGTGCGTTTAACAAGGAAAAATGACTGATTTTTACCTGAACATGCATTATTTTGCAATCAAAAAATCAAGAAATCAGAATCAATACTTCTAGAAAGGACCATAATCTTACCTGAATCATGCCAGGATGGTCTCGTACATTGTTTCCAGGCCATGGAGTTCCGTCTTGCATTGTCCAACCATCTTCCGGAACCTTTTGTGCTGTGGAAACCAACCCATTTATCCTCACTTTGAATTCTTCATATTCTCTCTGAACGAAAAATAGAACCAAATATAATCATGAGCTAATATTGAGAAATAATCATCATGTCACTGAACTAAATTTTATGTGAGTTTTGAGAATATACATCAATTTGGAATTCCAATCCAGTAAAACTTAGATCAACATGGATCTGAATGAAGAGAAATCTCTAACCTTCATGGCACGCCTTTCCCTGACAAATGCTGGATGAACTTTATTTTTCAAATAGTCAATCTTCTGAGAAAAATACCACTCAGGGGCACGGGGCTCGATGTTAAATTTCTTGCAAAATGGAACCCACTTCCTAGCAAATTCAGATGTCTCGGAGAGAGCTTCAAATGTAAGCATGGCGGCGCCATCGTCTGACACATAGCATGCAACTTTATCCACAGGATAATCAACCGCAAGAATAGAGAGAACAGTGTTCGCAGTGATCAGCGGAGGTTCTTTCATAGGATCAACTGTACTAACAAAAATGTCTACGCTGGCTAACTCAGATGGTTTCCCTTCTTTTTCATACCTGATAATTGAGCACAGCTATTGTAATTCATGCACACAACAAAAAAGAAGTAAATGAAGAAGAGGAGGAATGAAATGAAGCCTGATAATTTCAGGTAGTAAAGAACATATTACATAACTAAATGGATCGACTCCACATACCTCAGCGATAGCCTATCAAGGTATGTTTCCCGTTCTATAGGGTACCATTTTGGAAACTGGTCTAGAATCCATGATACTGCAAACCATATTTCACATATTACTGATGTCAGCCACAAACCATATGCGTCATTGACTGGGTGGAGAATTCTATAGTGAAAAAAGATGCCAAGAATCACAAGACGTAGAATGATTATCATTCTGTATGGGTTTATCTTGCTTGAGGGAATCGGTAACTTCCTTGAAAGTGGCTGTCTGCCCTCATCCATCCTGACAAAGTACATCAAGAAAGCTTGTAAGTTACCCAGATAAATGAATGGATAAACCAACAAAAAAAAAACAGAGGGAAAAAACCAATACACTAAACAATTTTGACTAAAATTCTAATAATTTTGCCTAGATTTTACAGCCTTATTGATCAACAGATTACTGATTCCAACAAGAGTATTACATAGGAAAATGTAACATTCAAAAGATAAATGCATATATGAAAGGTTAGGTTCACAACAAAAGAAAACATAAGGTTGTTTAAGTAGTAAATGTCAGCATTCAAGAGCATAGATTAAAGTTGACCCTAACATGAAACCAAACTGTTTTCTTTCCTGCCTCAGTGTCACCCCAAACCCCAAGTGGACAGACAGGGTCACAAACAATTATGTGATCCACCATTGTCTCAAGGCTTATGCAAAGCAGTGGTTATTGTGAGTTTTCCAAAAGGCAACAATGTCCAACAAGGCATTTCAGATACTAAGTGATTTCTTTCCAGAAACCCTTACAAATATTTAAGATTTCTAAAATTTTGTCTTTGCAAGTTGTCACACCAAACACCGGCCGTCACAGATTCAAGTATATGTAATGCAAGAATGATGTAAAGAAAAGTTTGCAGGAGAATCTCGTCTTTGCATGTTGTCATACCAAACACCTGCCGTCACAGATTCAAGTATACGTAATGCAAGAATGGTATAAAGAAAGTTTGCAAGAGTCTCTCACATGGGCAAATCAGGATCATCCAGTTCATCCCCTTCAAAGTTTCCACCATCACATCCTCCTTCATGCTTAACAACCTGAAGTTTGTCGTTCTGTCTTTTCTTCCAATCCTCCATTCTGTCCTTCCATGCCACACTCCCATACCCGTACACTGCAATGTCTTTCTTTGGAACCATTGGTCTTGGTTGAGCTACAACATTGGAAGCATCCAGTTAACTGATAACAGGATCAATTGAACAATCAACACAAGGATATGCAAGTAGAGGCCCAGACTTACAAGGTATAGATGGATCAGAAAATGAAGTTGGATGAACTCTATTTCCATAACTCATGTGTGGTGGTACAATAAGTGCATGTCGGTCAGAAGAAATATCGGCATCCTAAAACAAAGGAAGAGGAAAATAAATAAAAAGCATTGCTTAACCCACTGTTACTGGTTTTCATTTAATGTGCACATATCAATGACATACTGAATTACCTCCTCGCCATAAGTTAAAAGAGGAATTTTAGAGCTGAGGGGAGATGAATCAAGTTCCCCTTGTGTGGGAATTCCATATGTATTAGAGTGAGAAGCACGGCCAGTGTTCATGCCTGAAGAGAGCATTGCCTCTGCAACTTGTTCTGGGCTTAAACCATCAAGGTTTCCATAATCAAACTCATGTTCCAAATCATCTATATCATCTTCTTCCTCGTCACCCTCAACCCTTGGACTACCTGCAACATGGTTGATCGTTATTGATACTCCAAATGATGAATGGAATCTCAATAAACACAGACACACAAAAATAGTTCAGGAAACCCTAACCTTTGAGGCGCTTGTATCTGGTCTTGCATTGAGGGCAAGCTTGATTTCCCTCTCTTCTCTCATATTCATAGCAGGGGCGACACACTGGGAAAGCACATTCATTGCACGCAACAAATGGCTCTCCATCCACTGTGATTTCAATCTCGTCCCCACATATCTGACACACTTGCCCACTCAATTCTTTCACTGACTTAATCTGTACATTCCCAGTTACCGCAAAATGAGTTATCACAACACTTGATCATGAATGACACCTTCAACAAAAATACATAAATAAATGCATGGAAAATTATGATTTAAGTTATCTCAAATCCAATAACTCCTCTTGATATATCATCACAATCCATTCATAAGCTAATGTACCATCTCCTTTCTTGCTTGCCCGAGTTACATCAGTTATAACCAAGCAAAACACCCAGAATTAGAGGTTGAACTCTCTTCTGCGGGATATAAAGTGTAAGGTTGAACAATATGGTGTTCACGTAAACTCCAAGAAACCTAGTAATGATCTAAACTACATAGGATATAAAAATCCTAGTAAAACATTAACTTTCAATAAGAAGAAGAAGAAGAAAATCCTAGAAAGCTGTCCAAATAATAAAGTACAAAAAAAAAAAGTAAACGTTATTGCTCCTCCTACACTGCACCAACCAAGTAGTTCCTATTTTTTTCTCGTGTCATGAACCTCAGATCAACATAGTGTACATGGATCTGGAAGACCTAGTAACTGGACATAAGTTAATCCTCTGCAAATCTGCACTGCAACTTTCATTTCCTTACCAATTGGGGATTGACTCCAACATTTACATAAAGAAATCATAATCTAAATCTCCATTTACTAAATTCGTGTCCTTTTGTAAGAACTGAAACTAAAAATTGAAATGCATCGACTTGTTCAAGCTTTAAAAAAAAGAAAAAAAAAACCATAACCCAGAAAGTGAAATCAGTGAACATGAGTACGGGAAAAAAAAAAAGGACGCAGGCCAGATCAGGAATCGGGAAAATGAGAAAATGGGTTCTCTTACTCTTGCATTCTCATCCGCATTTATGAGGACAAACTCGTTCCTGTTGTGAGAACCGGCAATGAGTCGGCCCCCAGTATTCATCTTGTTGTATAAATAAGATCAAAACCCAAACTCAAAACTGAGTCAACTCGTGCATCCCACGCAAATTTACCCAACCAATGCAGTTTTTGTTCCTTTTTCCCTCTTCTAAAAGATATAGAAGAAGAGGGAGGAGGAGGAGGGGTACAAGAAAGAAGAGGAAGGGCTGGCTGTTAGTTTTTTTAGGGTTTTGTTATAATTTATATGTGTTTGTGTGTGTGTGTGTGTGTATACATATATTAAAATGATTGCTTGAGAAGACGAGTCGCTCTCCTCTCTGTATCTTAGCTGGTTTCAATTTGTTGCAAATCAAGATAAGAGAGAGCGGATTTACAAGTAAAAAGTGATAGCGGTACTACTAGCAGCGATGACTGACTTGATTCTTCTTCACTAGTAATAATTTAATAAAGAAAAAAATTAATTAAATAAAAAAGTGGGGCCAGAATGGCGGGTGGCACTGCCATGTGCCCCACCCTACTTGCTTTCTCTCCTCCACAGTCGATTTATCAAACTACAAGTGGTTATCAACTAATTTGTCTCTCCCATTTATTTCTTTCCTGTTGAAGATGGACAGAGGGGACGAACCAACCGGCGGAAAACGAAGTCGAGGATGCAGACTAGTTTTTTTTTCATTCTCAAGTGTATGGGTTTTTTTGTAAAAAAAAAAAAATTCACAGCATCCAGAACAGTACAGACGGGGAGAGGGTACGAGTAATGACATGATCTACGCCGCTTGAACAGATCCTGATTCAGAGCTAGCTTGCTTTCCTTTTTTATTTGGTAGACTTTTTTTTATTTCCTTGAATATAAATTCATGCTTTAATTCTGCATTGTCAATTATCAATTATTAATTATATTATAATATATCTATAAAAAAAATTAATAGCCCTTTGAATTTCAAGTAGATTGGCAGGGGGAGCAGTTTTTACTCGATCAATGCCTTTTCTATTTTTAAAACCTGTAATGTTTTGCACTTTGATCCCTCAATTTATTCACTTTCTAATTTGATCCTGCAAAATTGTTTGATTTGTGATTGGTCTTTGCTTTGCTGATTTGTTTTTCATACATGTTTATGGGGATCTCAAGAAAATATTACATCGCTCGACTAATTAAATATTTTGAAAAATAAAATTCAGTTTTATTGTTTTACAGTCATTAAAGCTTCAGGAACCGAATTTTGAAATTAAAAAAAAATGCTTAAAATGCTTACCCTCTTCTTTTTGTCAAAATTAGAGACTGATTTACACAATCGAGGGAGGAGTTCATGTAATCTTTTAATGTTGGTCTCTTAAACTTTTTTTAAATTGATCCCTTTGTTGTATTGGCTTTGTTTATGATTTAATTTGATAATTTATTTTGATTGGCTTAATTTAGGAGGATATTGCAATAACAATGATCACTAACTTATTTCAATTTGCCATCTACTTTACTATATTAAAAGATAAGGTGTAAAACCGATGTGCTTCACTTCCACTCTGGTTTTTTTTCATTTTTAACCTTTTTCTTTCTCTATTTCTATCATCATTTTTTTTTCTTTCCATTGAAATCTCCTGAGGTCTAATTGGATATTGAGTTTGAAATCATGACAAAAAAAAAATTAAAAAATAAATAATTAAAATATAAAACATAAAAAAATATGTGGTTAATCCTGAATCCACAGCAATTTTTTTCAGTCGGAAACTTGCCAACAAAGATAAAGTGAAACTTAGGAAGTTTAATAATTTCAGGATGTTTTTTGTATTTTCTAACCATTTTATTTTTCTATTTAAAGGTCATAAATAGGTTTGTTAAACTTTGTGTGTGTGTATATATATATATATATATATATATGTGTTTTCATGTGACAAAAATAGCTTAAATGATTTTATGGGCAGGTGTTTCGTCAACTAAGGTAACCTAAATCTATAAAGCAAACAATCTTTTGTCTACCATAGCAGACTATGTTTAGATGCTTTATTTTTTTGTTTGAAAATAAAACTAGGTTGTACGACCTTAATGGTGGGTTTTCGACCACTTGACCCTAAAAACTAAGCAGCGGGGCAATGCAATGTTTGCTTGGTTTTTTTTTAAAAGTAAAATCGTCCACCTTTATTGCCAAAAAAAAAAGTGATATATTTGATAATAAAAAGTGAAATTGTATTTTTTTAATAGTTTTAAATGTAATAAAAAAAGTGAGGTTGTATTTTTAAAAACTAAACAACAAAAAATGCAATAGAAAAATAAAAAACAATAGCCTAGATGTTTTAGTTTGGATGAACCGTTAAAATTTATATTTTAAGAAAATGATATTCTGTATTAAAATTGAATTGCAAAACAACTCGGGGCCGAATGAAGTATAATCTGTAAAGGTTGGGGACTAAAGTGAATTTTCTGTGAAAACTTTGAACCCATCATTTATTTTCAGTGTCTTTTCCACACAAAAGGTTTGGGGACTGAATTAAAAAAGTAAAAAATTCAGAACACCAAGTTTATACTGAAATGCGAGAGCGTTAGCCGTGCAAATGTGCATGGTGTAATTCTCCCGCATGTTTTAGAATTTCTGTTAATGTTAAGAAAATCTGTCACCGTTCAAAAAAACTGCTATTACGGTAGTTATTATAGCTGCGGAACATTTATGACGCCGAGCACTCATGGTCACACCTGTACTCGGACAGGGTCGCCCTTTGCCAGTTAATTGACCATGATGCCACGTAACACTGGAGTTTTAGTGTTGGACAGCTCGGAAAATGCAGTTATTCTTCTGCCCCACGGAAGGGCAAAAGGGACATAAGCCATTTTTTAAGTAGCAGCAGCAACACCTGGTCAACGCCAAATGAACAAGAGCCTTGCTTCAAAAAGAGAAAGGGATTATTGTAAGTTAGTTCCCATAGTTCAATCATACTAATTAATCAATTCCCGTGGTTTTAAAAAAGTATTTTTAATTCTTTTTTTATACCCATTTATAGTCTGATTGTTACGTCATATCATGCTATTTTATAGTTTATTTTTCCATTCCTTTTAAAAAACAGGGGAGGAAATGATAAAATAAACAATACATTTTTGGAGAAAAAAACCTTATCCCAATATGGTCAATAAAAAGAATTGTGTTAAGATAAATATATTTTTTATTTTTTAAAATCTATTTATTATATTAGCACATAAAAAAATTGAAATATATTATTTTTAAAAAACCCGTATGGTAACTTTTCTTGTCCACGCTTTTACTATATTATATACGAGGTGGCTTGTCCTTTTATGCCACCTGTGCATCGGGTGTCGGTAGACCTAACTGATACGCAGAAATACATAATCATGCTTTTGATATTTATGGCAAGACTTTAGAGAAGACTTGTCTTTCACATAACATGATTTTGATATTGATCTGATGACTTTAATCATTGCATCATGACAAAAAGCTACCTTACGTAATTTTGCTTACATCTTTTTTCACGAAAAGTTCCCACTGTAAATTATACATATATTTGTACCGTTAGGTAGAGATTAGGATAGATTTGTTTTGGTGTTTTAAAGGTGTTAAAAAATTAAATTACATTTATTTTTTTTATTTTAAATTAATATATTTTTAATATTTTTAAATTATTTTAATATATTAATGTTAAAGATAATTTTTAAAAATTAAAAATATATTATTAATTTATATTTTAACATGAAAAATTATTTTAAAAACAATCGTAACCATTATTATTCTAGCAAACTTAAATGCATGTCAGCAGTAATTATCCAGAACTTGAACATATATGATTTGCTCGGCTCAGCAAGTTTTTTACGCTACGGGCTTCCTGAAGGTTCATTCCTAACGGAATTAAATGTTATTTATTTATTATATGTGTGTTTAAGTGTGACTTCTTTCTTTAATCAAATGTCTTCGGACTTGATGACTAATATATGTGTCAATAATCAATGCCGTGTCCCGTGAATAACCCATTGCTAATTAAACAGCCATTCAAGAAGAATAAACAGACAACTATTTAGGTGGTCCCAAGTGATAAATACTTGGATTAAAGAGTTTACTTTCTTTGTAGTTTCAGATTTGAGTCTTTAGTTGCTCATATGATGGCCACTAAAGACTTATATAGTCGTTAACTTTAGGACCCGTGGGATTAGTTGTGGTACGCGCAAACTGCCCAGACATCCACGTTAATAAAAAAAAAATAAACAAACAAACTTCCCTGTTGAAACATGACGTTTCTTCTTCATCTTCTTCCTTTTCTTTTCATTTTTTGTAGGGTTATTGTGTTTTAATGATTAAAATATATATATTTTTTGTATTCTCTTCACATTTTTTTATTGATTTTACCTTTTAAAAAAAATTATAAATATTAGATCCTACGATGAAAAAGGCAAGTGTCCATTTATCATACATGAATTATTCACCTGCACTATATCATGTTCAGATATTATTAATATTTTTTTTAATAAAAAACTAAATCATATAAAGATTAACATGATGTAACTCTATTGAGTATATAAATCTAAAACTAATTTATATAACTCATTAAAATATAATTTAATTAAAAAAATTTAAGATTTTATCTTTTTAAAATACTAATATAGCAACATATCAAATATAAAAAAAAATATAAAAATTTAATTGAAGAAAATAAAAATCCGTAAACTCGGATACAAAAAATAAAAGTATGAACACTTAATTATAAAAATAGAGAGGTATAAACACTCAAATAAATATTCAAAAGAGGATATAACTTCATTGGAATTAAATTTTATACAAGTATAGCACTTGATTTTTCAAATCACCTACTTTAAAGACCCTTCATCCGTGGAGTGTGAATTCGAAGGAACCAGATTGCCGAGTAACCTTCCCACCTGGCGTGTGTTATCATTGGCGAAAGGACCTTTTCCTCCGCTGAGAACACGTCACTTGGCAACTTGTTTCAAGAAGAATCCACTATAATACCTTACAGCATGTTTATATATAACCAGAGAAGCGGGACCTCGATATAATGTTTATCTAGTGCACGCATTTTGAACTCTGAAACTACGTTTTTATTTGTCTATGACGTCTCAGCTTTGATATTGAACGTTTAGAGTTTTTACATTTAACATAAATTGCTCTGATAGAATTATTATTTTACTATTGAGCGGAAAAAATGGGAGACTTGGTTATAAGGGTAATTTAGTATTTTTAATGGTTAGTTGGTTATTAAAAAATTGTTTGAAATATCTAAATTATTTCTATATTTTTATATAATAAAATTACATTTTTACATATTTATTTGTAATTTTGAGGGTTGTGATGGGTCTTTTGATGTTTTAAAAAAATTTTATTTAAAAAAATTATTAACACATGCATGATGTCAGTATATGAGTGGAGTTTATGTTCTTTAAATGGCATGTATGACACCATCTATTTTGTCATGTTTTTGGTCGGAGGTAGCGCCGCCACACTCTCTTCTTTCTAATGCAGTGCGTGATAGCAGGTGATAAATGGTTTGTCATCGATGGCCTGTTTTTTTTTTCTTTCTCTCCCCTTTATTTCAAATAAAATATATGCATGTTTTTTTTTTTTTTTTCAATTTATATCTTTTTTTTTGTTTATTTTCATCGTTAACCATTCAAAAAATTATACATGTTTCAATATAGTTTTTAAATTATAATTTATCATATATATTTTTTTTTCAATTCACTTCTTATTATTTTGATATGTGATCTTTTCTCCCAACTCTCTCGTTAAAGTTATACTAGTTTTTAATTTCATATTTTAATCAAAATTGATAGTGATTTATTTTTTTCAATTTAACCCTCTTTTTTTTTGTCTAATTTTTTTTTATTTAATCCTCCAGTTTAAATTTTTTCGATACTCTCTAATTATTTTTTTATTTTTTTTAGTTTTATCCTTCGATGTCCAATCTATTCAAAATTAGTTTTTGTGGCTTTTCTATTTGTCGCACTTCTGATTTGATGACACAGGCCACGAGTTTTAAGAGTTAATGCAGTTAAATATCTTTTTTTTTCCTTATTTGTTTTTAGAATTTTATAATTATACATTATTTGTTTATAAAAAATAGTTTTGTGATTATATTCAATTTTTTTCTACCAGTTTATCATATTTCATAATTTAGACCATAAATTTTATATGCCTTTTTTTTATAGAGGTTTTTTTAAAAAAAATTTTGCATTTTATTTTTGAATATTTTTTTAAAAAAAATTATACATATCAGTTTTATTTTGTAAAAAAAAAATAGTTATTTAAAAATAATATTTTTGATTTGTCCGACCTTCCATAATATGTTTTTTATTTATACAGTTTCATATGTGTTTCTATAATCTATCATCTTTTATTGATTTCATAAACAAATCAAATAGAAATAAGTAGATAAATATCTTATTTTTTTCATGTTAGATATCACGATCTACACATTTTTTTTAATTTTTACAGTTTATCTTTTAATTATTATTAGCAAATATTTCTTGTTTGCATACATACATAGCCATTGATTTATTTAATTAAATATTCAAAAAAGATTTTCAATTTATAATTTAAATTTTTTTACATAAAAAATAACAAAATAACTCATATACTTATTTTTAAAAATATAACTATGACCCATGGTAGAAAGCGTGTAGGCTTAGGGGCCATTTAACGCAACGGTTGAACCATTATTTCATCATTTATTTAAAAAATAATTTGCTTCAAATTATTTTTTCATATTTTTTGATTTATTTTTCACATGTTAATGTTGAAGATAAATTTTTAAAAATAAAAAAATATATTTTATTTAAATGGATTTAAAAACTAAAAATATTTTTAAAAACAACTTATACTACTATTTCAAATACCGTATTAGATCCCATTCAATACTGTATTAGATATTATTTTTTGAATTACCTTTTTATTTTAAAACATATCAATATAATATCTTGAATTTTTTTAAATTTTTTTCATATTAACAAATTAAAATAATTTAAATTTTTTTAAAAATAACTCGAAAAAAAAAAAAGAAGCGGTAAAAGCTTTCCACGACTACAAAAACAAACGTGCCACAAATATTGTTAAAAAGTTCTGACATTTGGTAATGTGGTTGCTAGAATGATATATACCACGGAACATACAGAACCATGGCCACCCCTGGTTCCTCAAATTGAAAACATGCCACGCGGTAATGCATGTGACGGTAGGGTCCACTTACAGGCAAATGAGGGGCTTCCTTTCACATTTCGTGTGGGTCCAAGTCGGCCTGCAGCCAGCCGAATACGATTGATTCTTGTCCTGGGGTCGTAAAGACAGCTGGCGATTGTGATTGCTTTGGTGGGAGATGAACTGGGAACCACAGAATTTCTAACCAGAGAAAAAGTAAGAGGAAAGAGCAAAAACTCACCAGGCAAGTGTCGGTCGCGATGTAATTTACTTTCCATTTCAATTCTTTTGATTTCTTTTATTTTAAGAGAATGGTATGATCAGATGATTCTTAAAAATATCGCTACAATTATTTATTTTAAGATTATTTTGTTTTCAAATATATAAAAAATAATGGTCAATGCCTGAATAATAAGTAAAAACCCATCTTTACTACCTCTTATTACCATTCCTATAAAAAAATATAATATTATTTAAAAATCATGATAAAATTTAATAATAATTTAAATACAATGTTAAGCAATTTTTATAATTCATTTCAATCAAAATAAAAAAAATCTTGAAAAAAAAAAACATAAAAAGGACACAAAAGCCTGGGCCAAAGAAATGGGGGCTCTCATGTTTGACCAAGGAAGGAATGCTCAGCGCACGTGGGCCAACAAGGCCATGCCGCGTGCCTTGCATTTTTTACACAATAACGAACCACATGTTATTTGCTTGTTTAAATTGTGCCCCCTGAAAAGGGGCCTGAAAAATCAAGTAGGATTTTTTTAGACTAAAATGCCATTCTAAAATATAATAAACAAAACCAAATTTATTGTAAAACCATTTTTTTTGAAAAATCAAATAAAATTCAATAGCACAGTGTTTTTTTCAAAAATTAAAAAAATTACTAAATTCACTTCTAAATCAATATAATATAAAATTAAAAAATTAAAAAATAAATTTGAAAACTAAGATAGAAGAATCTTCCAAGGACAAAAAATAATAAAGAACATTGTTTGAATCTAATGTACAGGAAAAAAAATAAAGAACATTGTCCAGTGTGTATGAACAATGGATTGCACAATGTTTTCAGTTGATCAACTAGGTTAAGGATAGTACCTTGTTTTATATGTGCTAGCAGTCCTAATAGGATCTCGTTGATTCAATTACAGCTTTTATATTTGACCAAATGCTTATTATTCACGCTCACTAGAAAATTATTTAAGTATTACATTTGAAAATTATTTTAATTCAATTTCAATTTCAATTTAAGTATTATATTTTGACTTATGAACATGTATGCAATCTAACTGAGTTGTCATACTTTTAATTAGTGCCGTAACTTTTAGTTTAACAAATTACACACATGCATGCCCTGGAATAGAAGAATATTCTCTTTCTTTTTTTATATGGGATAAAATCTACAGGCCTTGGAAAAGCAAAGAAGAATTTTAATCCGACGTGGAACAAATTTTACAATAAAATATTTACTTTTTACTAGCCTTGTTAAAAGTTTTTTAAGATAAAACTTTAATTTATTTATAAATAAATTTTAATTTTTAAATATTACATATTATAGTATTTATGTCGGGGAAAATTTTTAAATAAAAAAAAGCACAACATTTTCTTGTCCAGCTTTTTCATTAATTTTTTTTAATTATTTTTTCAATCTATTTAGAAATACGATGTAAATTATATTTTAAAAAAATTTAAATTTTTTTTATTTAAAATAAAATTTTAAAATATTTTAATGTAGTGATGTTAAAAATAATTTTAATATATTTTTAAATAAAAAATATTTTGAATCTTCATCACTGTTACGAAACCAAATAATACTCTGGGCTTCTAGCCTTCCACCTACAGTTGCAGCATGTCTCCTAAAATCCAGCCTTCATTAAAATCGATAGAAACACAAACCAATACTGTTACATCAAAAAGTTCTCTACTTCATTGCTTCACACACAAGCTTTTTTTCTGCAACACTATTCTTTCCGAGACCCGCCATCCCCACAGTCGAGACGACTGGAATAACTCGTTGATTTAAGAAGCAATCCCATAACTCTAGACACATCTTCCTCCATTTCTATAACAATTTCCGAGCTGTCAAAGAAGGAATCTGTCTCTGGGTCTTGATCCCAGCTAACTTCATGAGTTCTATTTGCAGATGTAATTCCAAGCCCACGGCCAACTTACTGAAAGTTTCTTGATTTCACTGAGGGCTCTATTAATTTTTCATATCAAATGCAACAGGATTGTGCAGTGAAAAGAAATCCCACTCCTCTCCCTTCTGTTTGTCTTTGCGAAGCGCCTCATAAGCGAAATCGTCTGAAACTTCTTCGGCATTATAACCTATGGTAGTTTCATTGACTTGTCTTTTGCTTTCTTTTTCTCAGCATCTCAGAGAAAGCTTTTATTTTATTAATGTCATAGACTCGTTTACATTTTGCACCTGTCCTTTCACTGGCTCGCCTTTCACTTTCCTTTCCCCAGCATCTTGGAGAACAGCTTTCGACTCGTTTGCATTTTGCAGCTGTCCTTTCAATCCCCACGCAACTCTGATCCCTTCAGCAGCAAAGGAACCCACCCTTCCAATGTCCCCTCCTAGGCGAACTTGGGAAACTAAGCTGCCATTGTCTTTACTTTGGGCAAATTTTTTTTTATAAAAAAACTTGTTTATCTCGAAAATAAGGGGGAATGCTCTGATATTTTTGGAATGATTATGAAAGGAAAATTAAGAGTGATCAGCAACAAAGCAACATCAACAGGAGAGATGAAAATTAAGTGTGATCAACCACAAAGCAACATCAACGGGAGAGCAGAGCCGGTTCCCTATAGGAGATTGCGTGATGACAGATTTATTAAAGGGCGACTCTAAGAGTGGTTCCAAAGGCACTTTCAGAACATATCCCGTAAATAAAAAACACGGACGTCGATTTCTTAGATGTCCATTACTTTCTAGGGAGCAAATGTTCTAGCATACTCTTGAAGACCTCACAGCAAATGCAAAGTTGCCCGAGTCAACCTTGTAACTAGAGAACCTGTTACATGAATATGTGTTTTTTTGCAAGTTTTTCCCAGGACTCTACCAATGGGAATGATTGATTACCCACATAAACATAATCTACAGAATCAGGGATCGAATCTGAGATTCATTTAGATATAGAAAACCAGCATTTCAAGTCAAACTGCACCATGTAAAATAAATCAGGCCTTTAAAACAAGCTTGCTTGCTACATTGATAGATCAGACCTTTAATTTGAAAAAATATGACTGTAGCAAAAATAAGAATAACGAAAAAAGCCATAATTGCACAAGTCGATGCAACGCCTTGGCTTAAACTCTAAGAAACTCATTTTTGACAGTGTACAAAATCTACTGTCTGTTGCTTCAAATTACCTCGCTCTAAACAATTAATGATGTTAAGTCTTATATAATACACACTTGCATGTTGACTAGATAGAAATATCACAAATTGAAAACCAAAAATCTAAAAAACAAGCGTAATTCAACAAATTTATGCTAGAAAGTCGATGGTCCAACTAAATGATCTAATTGTAAATTTCACTACAGAATGAGTTGGGCTCCATAGCAATCTGCAAGAATGAGAATAAAAACCTTTATTTTTTGCACCTTGAATCATTCAGAAAAAGAAAAGAAAAAACTGTGGGATTATATGACAGCACAAGCACTCACCAAAAAAGAAAGTTGTGGTGCGCAATCCTCGTGAATAAGAACTTTATCATTACCAACGTATAGACCACAAAAGAATGAGTTCTGCTGCTGTTTTCTTTTTTTGAGAAATATCCTGTAATTAAGGATACAAAATAAATAAATTTTAAGTGCAAAACATAGTTGAAGACCATTTTTTTTTAACAAAAAAGGGAAGGTAGAGTAGCAGCACCACCTGCCTAGCAGAAATTAACGGAACTCATCATGTATGTCATAGTCGTCGTCTTCGTCACTGAAAATAGCACTGTAAAATACATATGGGTTCTCAATCATCTCTGTCAAGGATAGACGTCCATCTTTATCAGAATCAGCCTGCAATATATTTCATATAATATTCAAAATGGACCTTCGACACTCAAAATATATTCTAAATCGTCATTTTGCCATTACAAATACAAAGGTAACAAGGTTAGCAAGCACAGAGTCACACATCAATTATCAATCAGACATAAGTTATTTGCAGTCAAGATATTACCTGTGACAAGATGTAATCAGCTTGTTGTTTTGCATAATAACGCTCTGATGGATGAAGTTTCCCAATTATAGGTAGCAATTCTATGTCTGACAAAAATCTATGAAGGGCACACAGCCAGGTCAAGGTATTAATGGAACTTCTAAACCATTTGTGGAAATAAGATTACTAGTCAAAGAATACTAAAGAACAAGAAAAATAAAAATGAAAAGCAGAGAGAACACCAGATGAATACCCGTCACCATCTTTGTCTAGCTCATTGAACAATTTCTTAGCAGGGGCCTCCATTAAATTGTCTGATAGATGTGAAGAATTATGACCTTCTTCATCATAATTTCTCACCAAATCGAATAGCCCATGGAAAAACTCTTGAAAGTTAACCTTGCCATCTTTGTCAGAATCTCTTTCCC
>NW_011499858.1:729855-762314 GCF_000495115.2 Populus euphratica
TGTCAGAATCTCTTTCCCTGAGATAAGGAATAATTAATAAAGAAGGTACAATGAGACTGAGAGTAACTAAATGTAAAAGTACACTACTGATAAGTGAATTTTTGATTTGCAATGCATTTAATTCATTAAAGCAGAAACCTAGAAACCAAGAAGAAAGTACAGCATTCTACAAATTTATATTACAATATTTTGATACCAATTTTTATCCACAAGGACAACGAGTTCTAAACCCAAACTCTTCATGAATGACCTTTTATGAGCTTATGTTACCATCAATTCCAAACCAGATAAAAATATTTCTCCAGATTTTCCTGCTAAAACTTTCCACAACTTTGAACGTAAAATGATTGTGACAAATAGTCCCCCATGGAGCCATAGGGATGTGAGAGAAAATTCCATGAAATGTTTCTAGAACACAGCTCCTTGGATTATATGAAATCATGTAAAACTGTTGTTTTTTATCTGAACTTAGAGGGAACACAAAGTTAGGTCTTCATGTTGATTCATTCAATCAATACTCTGATTTAGTCTATCTAGAATAAGCTCACTAAAAAAGCACTAGCTATTCAAGTTAGGCTAGCATACTGCAATGAGGAAAAATGAAGAAAGTGGAAACTGGAGTCAACAGTAGTATGTTTCAGCTTTTCTTCCCTTTTGATTGTAAGATTCAAACCCTAGGCGACCTCACTCCCCTCAATCTCTACCACAGAAGCCAAATGGCAAATCAAAGAATACACAGATCAGAAGAAGAAGCAAAGTACAAATCTCTAAGAGAGGCAAATTGATGTAATCTCTGTCACCTTACTTCCTCCTTGCACAACCATTGAAGTAGCTTTGGGTTTTTGCTGTCAGCAGGATGTTGAAAGCTGAAATATAGAAAATCAGGAATGGCACACATCAATCAGAATAAAGTAAACGTGTTCTCTTCTCATAAATTGAACTTGGTAAACAAAGTAGAAACTCACTCATTGAACTCAGTTATATTCAGAAATCCATCTCCGTCTGCATCCGATGCATTGAAATGTTCTTCTTTCCACCAACCCATATCATAACCAAAAGAATTTTTGTCTGAAAATCACATAAAACGAGGTCATGATGGCTTATGATTCTGCATATCAGCTACTTCCAGTTGCGCGCGCGCCAAAAAAAAAAGGATGTTGACATGGATCCTCAAGTAAAGAATTCAGGAAAAAAAGGAGCTTTGTTGGTAATGGTAGAGTGTACATATAAAAGCGTGATGTAATCTTAGGTGTCTGAGAAAATCGTTACAGGCACAGTATCAAGAATAACATCTGTTTTTTAAGCAGCTTCTAAATAAGTCCCCAAATCAACTAACACCACAAGGATAGCAATTTGCTATATATTTAATCCATATTGTTGTATACTGATTCACATCACTGACTTGGAGGGTAGAACCACAACCTATGCACGAGGCAACATGTCTCAGAGTTCAGCAAAATGGATAGCTTGTCAACTTTCATTGTCGAGAAGATGATTTTACACGATACCTTTATTAATACAGAATGGGAATAAACTTCATAACTCAAAAACATGAGAATGTTCACACAAACATCTATAAATATAAAAATGCATTACAAGAGAGGAGTAAGGACACTTACCTGAATTCCGTACCCAACTGGGCGGGTCATACTCCGCAAATGAAACCAGCCCATCATGATTTTTATCATGAACATCCATCTCCCTTTTAGTCCTATGCATAACTTCCTTCTCAGATTGTTTCAAATTCCACTCAGTCAATTCATGTACACTCACATAACCATCATCTGGTTCCACATCAATCTTTGGAAATAACACCAACAACCTATACATACACTTTAAAAAATTCAATACATACCACATACAACATAAGAATCCATTCTCTGTCACATATAGACCAACAAAAATCCAATCTTCAACACATAAAAGCAAAATGCAAGATACCCTTTCTTTATTACCTACTAATGACAGCATAAGCGCCATAAAAATCCTAACTTCATCACAAAAAAACACCTACAAAAATCCAATCCTCAACACAAAAACACAAAAAACCCATCTTTACTTACCTATTAGTGACATTAAATTTCTCTTCGTCATTCACATAGTCTTCAGCATCAATAAAATCCTCCCACTCGGGCTGTGACTCGTGACCAGCAGCAGCTGAGTCATGAACAAATTCAGGATGTGAATGTTCAAAGTACTGTTTCTCCCATTCCTTGTCTTCACGTTTGCGTTCAATGTCAGCAACAACGGGGTCAAAAGGCACGGGTTCATGGTGGTGGTTGTGGTGGCGGGGATCGAAGTCGAATTTCGAGCGGATCTTGATGCGGCGGTTTCGGTGGTTTGATGGTTTATTTGGTGTTTGAGTCACTAGTAAAAGAAAAAGTAGAGCTATAGTTATGTATATAATTATTGAGGTCTTGCTCATTGTAAGTGAGATCTAAATTACAGAGGATTTTAGAAAGAGAAGGGGCAGGTTTTGGAGAGAGAACATACAGGTTTCTAGAGGGAGAGAGGTGGGGTTTGACGATTTGGAGTCGGACAGTTGAAACTTGAAGGGGAAAAAGAAACACTAGTAGAGTCCATCACGTTGTGTACTTCGAAGCTGAGATCAGCCGACTCTCTCTCTCTCTCTCTCTGCCTTGTGGAGAATTATTATTCACCTGATGTTAATTATACCTTAACAGCTGTTGGGACAATAACCATGTTGTTAAGAAAATTCACCGTAGGTAGAAGGCTACAAGAGGATGATGTTCTTGTTCATATTTTTTTTCTAGTTTTCAGTTTTCATATGGATGATAAACCTTTTCTCGACAATTACATAGGTAATTACAAGATCTTTTGGATAAAAGAGTTTTGATGTTTGTATTAAATCGATTATTCTTCTTTTATTTTTGTATTTGTCCATATTCCTTATGGTTTATATATCAAATCCATCCGGAAAAAACATTGGTGTATAACGTATTTTGAAAATATTTAATTAAATAGCCTATAATTATTGCTAAACTTAGAAATGTTGAATTTTATTAAAATCTTACGATTAATGTTAATTTAATCAGATTAGTCCTGCCTAACTTATTTTTCTATTTATTTTCATGGATTTCAATGAGTCATGAGCATTAACTTTTCATATATTATTTTTTCAATATATATATAATGTTTTTTTTCCAGAGCATGTATCATTTTCATGCACAAACCATCATTAATATTTTTCACTAAACATGTATCCACTATAATCATAGCATGTCAATTCAATAAAGAGTCATCATAACCAAATGTATATTAGTATTAAATTTTCTACTAATATTATAGTCTCCTATTCATGAAAAACTCTAAATTTCGAGCGATTACAGATACGAAGATCAAATATAAAAATATTTTTTAGTAAGAAAAATTATATGAAAACAATAAAATTAGACTGAAATAAATTAATTCGTATAATTTCTAGACAAGAAATGCATTTTGTAATGCTTATTGTATTTTTTTTCTCTTCTTGTGTATTTTTATACACACACTAATGTAAGTACTAGAAAATTCCTTACTTTTCAATATACTTGTTTTTTTAAGATTAATAAAGCACATCAACCAACTTCATGAGATTTCTTCATGACTTCATTTGAGAGACCTTAATAATAAAATAAAATAAGAAATAAATTCAAGTTTTTGGAAACATTTCCAAGCTGCCTCGGAGAGAGTTAAAGGCCTGGTGATTGTAAAATTGGCGGACCGACAAATCAATGACCAGCCCAGTAATATGGTGATTTTAGCCCAATAAGGCTGAGAAGACCAAGCCCAAGAAGGCTGAAGCTCCAGGAGCCTCGTGCTTTTGACACGTTTTACACCATGGCATGTTAAAATATCTTTTCACTCACGCTTAGGTTAAAGTAATTCTTAAAAGCACGATTAAAAAGAAAATAAATAAATCGTGGGCAGTCGATAAGAACTAGAATATCTGATTTCCAATTAGAATGTGACTTTTGCTGCAAAGTTCTTGACCAGAAAAATAAAGAAATCTGTGGGGCCGGGGATAAAAACAGGATGAAATTATCCAAAACTACGGACCACTTTTTCTGTGACCATTGATAAAGTCTGACATTCACACCCTTTTATGATTTCGAGTTCACTAGAGAATTATGGTTATGGGGTAGGTTTAACCTTTGTACTTTTTGACACGTGATGTGATGCTGTTTTATTTATACCAGTCAGTCATCGTTTTGCTATCAAATTTTTGAATTATATTTTTAATAATTTTTTTAAAAATATAAATTAAAAAATAGATTTTTAATATATTTACATTATTTTTAATATTTTCAACATTATTTTAAAAAAATTTAAATTTTCAGGTTCTCTCAGTTCATTTATACGGACAAAATGCTAGAATGATTTGGCATGGAAATGTTCAAAAAATGATTCTTATTTATTTTGCATATGACATGTCTCTCTGAGAATATGTGTTTTAAAGTATAAATTGAGAGATATATGATGTAAATGATTCACATATATTGAAAATGATACGTACAAGAACATATGCATTTTTTATCTTGAGTATAGTGAATAAATACTAATCTAATCTGAGCTCCTGAAAAATAGTTAAAAATATTTTTAAATATTTTTAAAAAATTAAAAATATTTTTCTAGCTAAAAAAAATAAACTAGTAATTCATGATAATTTAAATGATAATTTTTAATCAAATATTAAAAATTTAATCTACTCCAAATAATGATGTTATGAGATGGGGCGTGTAATACATGATTAGTAAGTGCAACACCTTTTAGTAATATAAAATATATTTTTGTCATGTTTTTTTTTTTCATAGTATAACATGTGTCAGTGATGATAAAACTGTGTGATACCGGTTAATCTTCTCTCCCTTTTTTTTTTCTTTTCTCCCCTAATAATTACATGCTAATTTTATTTGTTATTGATATTTCAATTCCGGTCCTTAATAATTTAATTTTTAATTTTTGTTATTTTTCTTGATATTTTTTAAAATTTTTTACATGTTTTCAATTTAGTTATTCAATTTCAAATTATCATATATGAATTTTTCAATTTGATTCTTTTTTTCTTGGTCTTTTATAAAATTTTATTGTTTGTAATTTGATTATTCAATCAATGTTTATGAATTTTATTTTGTTTCAATTTAGTCTTTATTTCTTGATTTTTTTGTCACTTTACTAAATTTATTATTCTTTTCAATTTAACTCTTTAATAAAAAAATTATAATTACCATTTAATTTGTTTTTTTATTTCCCTTTCACCTTGATTCCTTTAATTTTTAATTTTTAATATTTTAATTAAAATAAAATTCAATATAAACTAGTAATTGATTGATTGATTTATTTATTAGAAACACATATATATTATTTTTTTATAAAAAAGATATGGACCCACACGATATATCGCATGTCAACGTCTAGTATAATCTAAGCATGCGTTGTTCCCCGTCCTAATTCCAAGCTTGAAAATCAACTCTTATTTTTTCTTGAAAGATTCCCAATTAATATCCTTCTTCTTCTTCTTCTTTTTATTATTATTTTATTTATTTTTGCCCCGGTGAACTACATGCATTTGGTGAAAGGTTTCTACTGGGTTCGGTCAAATTGACAATCCCATAAAAAAAATTGCCGTCCCTTGTTATCAGGACCAAGATAGTCGAAGAACAATATATATAGAGATTGGAAGACGGGCATGAGGAAGAAACCAAGCAGTTTCCTCACCTGGGAAAAAGAAATCATCATCAATTCAATAGAAAATGTAGCCAGCAAGGCAAATTCACTTGCCGCAACAGCCAACCGAACATGTGTTCCGGAGAGCTTGAGTCACTTGATCTTTTCTTCATGTGGCAGATAATTGAAGGTGCAGCACATCAGGACACGACCACTTGCTCATTGCATCTGGACCTCTTCTTTTTATTATTATTTATTCAGAAAAGAAATTCAATGCATGCTACGTATCAATTTGTTCTGCGAGTTACGATTGCTCTATAACAACCTGTTCATTGCTGAGCTCAGCAGCAAAGGCAAGAAACCTTTGAAGAGAAGACAGAAACTAGAAACTTTCTCCCTGTCCGTAAGAACCGGGGTGAATTTTACAGCATCTTCACGACACTAGCAGCAGCAGTAACTTTTGTTTTGTTTCCAAGTGTGTGTGTGTGTGTATTATCCATCAAATTCTTACGTGGCTAAAGCAGGAATCTTACATTATCAGAGCATTTTGAAGATTTATGCAGAAGCCATTTGGCCCAGATTTCAGATGAAATCCATCGCATAAAACGGTGCTATCTATGACAATATTGGATTAAATAAGAAATGCAAATCCCTAAGATGATATAATCTATGATTGCAATGTAATTAGAGATTAAGGAGATTGCAGACACTGTGAAGCGTGAAGACTATTTATTCAAAATGATGCCAAACTTTTCTGTAGTTTCTTCCTTTAACTTGTCGTTTCTATTTGACATTTACGATAGCAAGATTTGCCGTGCACATGTTCTTGCAATATTGCATCATCTTCTAACCGCATTACATTGACATCTTCTTACTATAAAAAAACAATTTAATTATTGTGATGCAAATATAACAATGCTAATTTCATTCTAGTTCTTGTTTTTTTTTTTTGAAAAATCAGCTATTAAAACGTGTTTATAATTGATCAGATACTTTTTTAAAATAGCTTTATAATTTAAAATTATTAAAAAATTATTAATTTAATATTTTTTAAAATCAAAATATTTTTTAAAAACTTCTAAAAACAAAAATAAAAATCATTTCAAACACATCTTATTAATTCGAGTGTCTAAAAATAAAATTCAGTCATTTTATGGATAAATTTGGGGGAAGAATCTTACAATTATAAGGAAAAGAAAATCAAGAAATCATATGCCTAATCCCTTAGATAATGAAATAGGAAATTCCATTATTAAAAAGAAGAAAGTTCATTACATCCATATAAAAATTATCCAAAAAAAATTATTCACAACCTTTTCTTACTGTTTTAAAAACACCAGTATAGTATATATATAAACAGTGACTCTTGACTGTTTACGTGTTTAACAGCAGCAGCCAGCGGCATCATCATTCCCCAGAAACTGTAAATAAAGGCAGCACCAACTAATCAAAGGTTGAAACTTTGCAAGTTTTTTAACTCATATCTGCGGCTATGAAGAAGAAAACACCAAAGGTAATCAATCATTCACATGTGACATGCCTCTATAATTATAAATATGGTATTTGTTTTTATTTTTTTTGCTCTGCAAACTGGGCATGGTTATCTTCAATTACTGAATCAATCTGGGGCTCTGTCCATTTGGGATAGAAAGAGAAGAAAAAGAGGAAAAAAAAAGGAACATAAGAAGAGAAAACGAATTCTTCCACTTTCTCTCAAAAAGGGTCTTCTTTTTTAGCTATCTTTTCTCAGATTTTAATGGGGCATTGAGGATTCCAGTGTGGCAACGGGGGGTGAGCCTTTTTCAGTCCAAGCTGTCTTTTTATGTGTAAGCAAGTAGTATTGGTTGTTATTAAAAGATAGGACTAACTGACCCAACCTGAGATGATTTTTTTTCTCAGGATAACCTATCAACATCAGTCATAATTTCTACGGCTGCCCTTTGTAAATTTCTTTCCCTTTTTAGGCGAATTTTTGACCCATTTTTTTGTTTGCTTTCATGGGTTTTTTCTTTTGGTTTATCTGATTTCTGGATTCTCCCAATTTTTGTTCAATCAGCCGCTTAATTCTGTTTTATTGAACTTGTGGGTTTTGTCAATAGAAGCATAGTAGAAGTTGCAAAGTCATCAACTTTTATTAGTTTCCAAGTAAAGTTCTAACATTTACAGTGATATAGAGAAAGAGGTGGGGGAGAAGTAAGGTTGTGCACTGTGAAGGTCAGATTGTTTTTTTTTCAACAGTTTGTTTTTTGTGCAACTTCTCACACTTCAGTAGTACATGTTTTGAAAGTAAAGTTTTTAGTGCTAGTTACAATGTCAAAGTCTTGACAGTGCTAGTTCTGTGATATTGAGTTGTAGGCTGCCTTTCATTGTATGGTGTTTTGTACAGTTACTGGGTTTGGACAGTGAGAAAGGAAGGAATCTGGAGCTAGTTTTTTCCAAGTGGGTATTTAAATCTGTGGTTGATGCCTGTGGTATTGCTTAAAGGTTTTTACTGTTATTTGTGCTTTGTTGATGGAAACAAATATGATTATCATAGAAAGTCTAAGAGGAGAGATTTTGCTGAGGGTTTTGAATTTGACAAAAAATCAAAGGCTTCTTTCTTTGTTCAGTGTTTTGTAGTTTGATCTTAGTTTTTCCTCACTGCTGAGACCCAAATGGGATGCATGGGATTATTTGCTATTTCAAATGTTTCTACAGCATTACTTTACCTCTCTCTTCTTTGTTCTAAAAGTTTCTATTTTGGAACGCAATCTTGCTGTTTATTTGTGATTAATTCTACTGTTTAGTTAGATTGGGGAAAAAACAAAAGAGTTAAAGAGGTTGTAGCCTATATGTACTGTAAAACTTGTGGATGAAAGGAGATTATGACATGATAAATTCTTTGTGGGCCTGTGCTGTTAAAACTGTTGTTATCAAGTAGGGGACACAGTTAACTTGTTTTGTTGGAATTAGAAATGGCCTTGTGAACGCTCCTATTATTCACTGCAGGCTTCTAGGTTATTCTTCTTTGTTTGGTTTCTCCATTGTCCCTTTCATCTCTCACAATCCCTAAACCTAATTACCATTTACCGTTAAATTCACCGTAGCATTAATTTCTGTATATTGTTATTTGCTGCTATTTATTGCATCTTTGAATTAGTGATTTTCAGATATTTCTCATGGTCTAACTGAACTTTGATGCCTTTTCATTTAACAATAGGTCAGCCATTCACAAGAGTCCAAGTTTTTGAATTGTGGAGCAAATCACCATTGAACTCTTCACATACTCCACTGGGGCTGTGATTTTTATTGGAGGTGAACTCTGGTTCAGCTTTCTTGGCCTTTTTCTGAGGTCCTTTTGTTTTCTCTTCTTGCTCACCTCTATGGCCTGATATATCCTGGTTTCCCATAGTTAAAGTCTGTTGTCAGTGATTTCAAATTTAGAAATAATTCAGATCCTACTTCCAAGAAAATCTGTGGTTTTGGCGAGTAGCTTTTAGGCTGGCCTAGATTCTGGAGCACTTTGGTAGATATCTTTTCCTCATCTTGTGAGTGCTATTAGCTGTAGGTAACTCAGAGAAGGCTAGATGTCTGTGGATGAAGGGGGCAGTGGTTCTCTGTGGACTAAAGAACAAGATAAGGCATTCGAGAATGCCCTTGCTACTTATCCTGAAGATACTCCAGATTGGTGGGAGAAAATAACAGCTGATGTACCTGGGAAAACTGTAGAAGAGATTAAACATCATTACGAGCTTCTGGTTGAGGATATTAGCCAGATTGAAGCTGGCTGTGTACCATTGCCTAATTATAGCTCTTCTTCAGAAGGTTCAACGAGCCATGCCATTGATGAAGGAACTGGAAAGAAGGGTGGTGGCCACGTAGGGCATCATAATAGTGATTCCAATAATGGAAATAAAGCTTCAAGGTCAGATCAGGAACGCCGTAAGGGAATTGCTTGGACTGAGGATGAACACAGGTAAATTAATAAATTATCATTTTATTCATCATCAAATCAAGTGCTCTGATGGTTATAGTTGATTGAGTTGTTGCAATCTTTGATTTTCTCTGACTTCAATTATTATTGCTATGTTTTTTCTGCCAAACGCACCTTAAGACCAGCTAATCTGTGATCAAATCCATAGGTTTAGGAAATCTTGAGATGATAGGAAGCAAGTGAATGATAGTTGATTTGAAAACCATGAGACAAATGTGTTTCACTTTCTGAGACTTTTAGGACACCTTTTATTCTCTTTTATGGTAATGTGTTCCTGAATGAATTGTGTTCGGCCTCATATTTTGCGTTGGATTATTTGTTTTAAAACATTTAGTACATAATTGTACCTGCGACAATTGAGGATGCTGGTCTAGGGACTGGGAAGTGAAAGATCCTCGGTTTTGTAGGGGGATGAAATAACTAGTCTTAATCTAAAGCTAAATCAGTAAACCTAATTGACTTGCATTGCTTGAAACATTGTTATCTAGATTCAGTTGTCAGAGAATAACTAAGATGATGTGATTGATTGTCTGAAAAGTTGTTCCAATAGGCGAGCACCTATACGTGTCAAGCATGTAAATGGAAGCTTGAAACTGATGCATGAAGTAGAATCTTTCCTTGGTGTATTATTAGTAGGTGTTGGAATCTAGTTTGTTTCTCTGTATTCACTTTGCAATAATGGTAAATATTAAAGAAGAGTGAGGAAAAAAAGAAGAAGGATTTACATTGTTTGGTTGATCGAGCTACTCCATTGACAGAGACAATGGAAGAATCACTATAAAACTGGAGATCTAGTATGTTCCCTCTCTTGCATGCCCTAGCCTTAAGACAGCTATTTGTCTTGAAACAAACTTTTACTCTATCTAAAACAGAAGATTACATTATTCTGAAGTTTGTACTTTATTTATAGCTCAACACCTTAGCATTGAATAAGAATTGAACGTGTTTGTATCTCATTTGTTTAGGCTCCCTCTGATTTTTCTCAGTGTTGGAGCTGGATAAATTCTCGAGGCTTTTAATCAGGGTGGAGATTAATCAAATCAACATTTTAAAAAGACTTAAAACATGTAAAGTTGTGGTGAAGCACTAAATTCCTCCTCGTGTTCATTCATTAACACCTATTATACTCCTTAATGCTTTCTGGATGTTTTATTTGTATGAACCCTATGGCATTTAGGTTTCAATAACGAGGTTGGAAATCCTAAAGATTTATAAAAACTAGTGTGGTTTGTGTATATGTTTCTACATTGGCATCCACATGGTAGTGGATACTTTTGGATAAATTTGTCATGTTATTCTTATAGAGAAAATCACAAAAATTCTGTACATAGGATTAGGGACTTGTTTTTACAAATCTATGAAGCTTTGTTGTCAGTCATTCCACTCCTTCTCTTCTCTCTCTCAGAAAGATCACGCTAATGGAGCTATTTATGCACGAGTTTTTGGCTCTAGCTGATAGTATGGCTTCATTTTGACGTGTTCTGGTGGTGGATTGATTACAAGGTCACAATGGGTGTGTGCTGGGGGGTGCGGGGATAAGGATCCTTTTTAAGTTGCCAACGAAAAACCTAGATCTATGAATTGTTGCAACAGTTTCTTAGTAAAACACTTTCCTCCTTGAGTAAGGAGACCAGAAAGCCTAGATTATGTTGGCTTTGTTAAGGGAGTCTTGCAGCAACAACTGGAGAAATTGGTTGAAGAATAACGGTGCATAAATTTGCAAACATTTAGCAGCCAAAATTCAGTAAGGTTCTTCTAGGGGAGATTCCTAGAAGACCTTAGAGGGATCATTGGTTTCTTTCTTTCCCCCCCCTTCATTTCTCTTGGTCTCTGAAATGAATCTAACTTCACTTGCACATTTTGCTTGTGATCATCGCCTCTTTGTGACTGTTATTGGAGGTTTGGAACCAAAACTTAAAAATGCAATTATGAGCTCAGGATTGCCTTGAATATGCAAAGCTTTGTCTTGCTTATTGTGGTCTATTGAATCTGTTTTCATCGTGTGGTTTTGCAATACCTATATCCTTTTGGTCACACACCTGTGGAGATTCCTTTAATATGATTGTGATAATATTGGGTCCATAGCCTGCAATATCATAATTAGTTAGTTTAGGGTCATCCATTGAAGCTTGCAAAAATTAAGTTTGCATATGAACAGAACAGGTGATATGCACTGACTTTGACGTGGAGGCTGCTAGCATTTCTTAAAGGTTTACATGATAGAGTGAAGTGTAATTATTTCAAACTATTTCTTAAAGGTCTCAACTCTCAAAAAACTTCGTATTCACCACTTTGCATTTGACCATGTGTTTTTGTTACTTGGGCTGTTGGGGTTGCTAGGGGTAATTCGTGTTCCAACTTTTTAGTGCAATTCTAGGGCACTTGCACTCTCAGCAAGTCACTGTTCTCTCGGGCATATCTGGTCTGGAGTAGCCTATGCTAAACTTCTGGTTCATTAATTAATAAAGTTAAAATTACCCCTTCTAAATCTCTCTCGTGCTCTATTTTCCTGCACTATTTTACACAAATAATCAGAGGAAGACATGAGCTTGTGTCATAAGTTTTTGTTGAGGAGCTGTAATTGCATGGCTTTTGAAGTGGAAAACCTTTAATGTCCTATTGAAGGATAAGTGCTGTATTTTCCTCAGTTCTCTTTTATGGCAATGTGGATGTTTTCTTCCAGTGAACACACTTGGAATCTATAAGCATGTTATATTAGAATTTTGTTGGTGTTGCTGATTCCTGTATCCTTCTGATAAACAGGTTATTTCTTCTTGGTTTGGACAAATATGGGAAGGGTGATTGGCGAAGTATATCAAGAAACTTTGTCGTGACAAGAACACCTACACAAGTAGCAAGCCATGCTCAAAAGTATTTTATTCGTCTCAACTCAATGAACAAAGATAGGAGGCGATCCAGCATTCATGACATCACCAGTGTTGGCAACGGAGACGTTGCAGCACCTCAAGGACCGATAACTGGTCAAACAAATGGTTCTGCTGCAGGAGGTTCTTCTGGAAAGGCAGCAAAACAACCACCTGCACAGCCAGTTGGTCCCCCAGGAGTTGGTATATATGGTCCTCCAACTATAGGCCAGCCTATAGGAGGTCCCCTAGTCTCGGCAGTTGGCACCCCTGTGAATCTTCCTGCACCAGCACACATGGCTTACGGTGTTAGAGCCCCAGTACCAGGAGCAGTGGTTCCTGGTGCACCGATGAACATGGTTCCTATGACATATCCAATGCCGCACACAACCACTCATAGGTAAAAAAATATGTGGTGTTGGCTACAAGCATACAAAAGACAGAAGACTTTCTGCTTGTGCTCATTTTGGGTTACAGGGTTCTCCATTTTAGCCTGAATAAGGTTCCGTGCTTCTGCTTATCGGCAAGCAAAAGTTCTCTCATGCCATTCTGTTTACTCGGGCGCCACTCTCAAGTCTCAAATAAGCCACGGGGAGAGAAGAACTATATACATCTGTATAGGCAGCAGCTTTGGGAAAATATGGCAGCATTTATGGGGTAGGACAACGTTTAATTTATCCTTCATAGTTTTACATTACAAGCTCGTAGACATGTAGAAGTAGACAGTTAATGTATTTTTTTCTCTCATGGCCATAAGTTGTAAAGAACCCGTTTGTATTTCAACTCTTCACAGTTGCATATGTAGTCGTTCACATATTTTGCTGCACCTTGCTTCTAATTTCTCGAAGAGTTGAAGGATCATTGTTCTCAGATCTTCGCCTGGTTCGAACCCTCGGAAGTTTTATGGAACATAGGCATGGGCATGTATTCTGTTTGAATGCATAACCATGCAAGCACGAATTTGTCTGAAAGTCAAGAATGGTTCTGTTTTTCACACCTTGTAGATAATCTTTGATGCTTTATTTTCTTTTTTCAAAGATCCTATCTGGAAGGCAAGTCATGTATGAACCAGAAAATAATTAAGACAGCCTTGAACATGTAGCAAATTCAACGATTTCCTACTCGCAAATTGCGTGACAACAACATTATTTTTTCCTAATGGACTAGTCAATATTCAAACAGTACAGCGTAAGCACCAGTAATAAATACGCAAAAAATCTTTTTTTTTTTTAAAAAAAAACCCTGGGCTCTTCAGGAATAATGTTTGCCAATGGAGAACTCCGTATGGGATAAAAAAAACAACAGCAAACAGCGTGGTTTTATGGAGGATGGTGGGCTGATTATGGGCTTACTTGAGCTCTAGAGATTAGGCCCAATTATTACAATGCGTAGGGCCTTGCAAAACCTCTAATTTCTTCTCACCGTATACACTCAAGCATATACATACACTCAAGCATATACCTTCTCGCATAATTTTTTTTGAATTTTGGGGTATCGTTGAAGGGTTTCAAACTAACTAAAAAAATGCCAGTGGATTTGTCTTATATGTTGAGAATATATTATTAGCTGCTGCTGCTGGGAGGATTAACTTTTAATAAAAAATATTAGGTGTTGTTACTGTTTTTTTTTATAGTGTAATGTCATTTAAAATTATTTGAGGGTTGATTGAATGTGATTCGACTAATTTAACAAGTTAAAAGATCATTTAAAAAATTAATAAAAATTGAATTTGATTTAAAATAAATATTTAAAATGATTTTATTTTATAAATATTGAGAAGACAACATACTAGATTAATTTTGGTTAATTAAAGTTAATCTATTAATCAATATGTCAGAGACTATAATAACATAATAAAAAAATATAAAAAAATTATGAAACTCAATTATCAATAAATTTAATGATAAATGATGAAGTTAAAAAAATAATTAAAAAAAAATCAAAAAAATTATTCGAGTCAACCCGAGTTAACTTGCCAATGCTACGAGCCAAATCATGAGACTGGAACAACCTGATAAAAAAAAATAAAAAAATTATAAAACTTAATCCTAAATAAACTTAATGTTAAAAGATGTAATTGGAATTGAAAAATAATTTTAAGAAATAACACAAAAAGCTTTAGTCAACTTTTATTAATCTATGAAATTTATAACCCAAATAATGAAATAAATACAATCTCATAAATAAATAAATAAATAAAATTATAAAATTTAATTTTTAATTAATTCAGTGTTAAAAATAATAATTAAAAAACTCTAATTAAAAAACAATAAAAAAATAAGTTAATTGGTTAAACTCATATTTCAAATCAATAAATTGTGATAATCTAAAAAAATAAAAAAATAAATTTTAATTCTTAATAAATCTATAAAGTATATAATTAAAATAAAAAATATGATTTAAAAAAATTTAAATTAATAGTGTTGTACAAAAAGGTACCCTAAAATGAATAGTAAATATTTAAATCCTCTCTCTCCCTCTTTTTTTACTAAAAGGAATAGAAAATAGCTAATAGTGTTGGAGCCAGTCAACTATAACCTTAGTTTTTTTTTCCAAGCTTCATTTTATGAGAATTTAAGTTGGTATATTTATTTTCGTTATCTGTTTTTTTTATTATGTAATTATATTATACAAATATTTTTTGCCAAGTCGAGTGCCCTAAATTATTTGTTTTAATAAAAAAAATATTACATTCACCCACGATTTCTTGCAACTTAATTGTTTTTTGTCTTAATTATTTTATTTTCTTTGTCCAAAGAGAACAAGAAAAAAAAAAAAAACAAAAGGAGCCAGTTTCCTGAATTAGAAATATAAGTGGGTCAGAGTGATAGATCATAAGGAAAGAAAGCAAGAGTTCCCGCCATAAAAAAGGAAACCATATCACATTCACCCACGATTTTCTGACTCCTATCAGGTCTCCCTTCCTCTTCAGGAGTTTATACGCAATTGGTGGTTGGTCCCTTTTGGCAGCCCAGTTACTACCGCCGTCTGCTTTCAGAACCCTAATCTTCCTCTCCACAGTTTCCTCTCTCTGTAACTGGTAGCCGTATTTACAGAAGTTTTTTCTTCTTCGCCAAGAAGTTGCTGTCTGACAGGTAACTTCTATCCTCTTCCCCTTTCACTTACGTAGTGTTTGTTTTCCTAGAAAATGGAAGAAAACCACAAGCAGAGCTTTTATGTTGTTCCTTTTTGTATTTTGTAAGTGACCCAGAAAATTGTTTTGAATTTTGTCTTATAAAGTTGCTTGCTTTGCGAAGAAGAAAATTGTTGGATCTGTCTGGGGTTTTAAGAAATTTTCTAGCAGTTTTCTAGGTGGGGTTTTACTTCTTTATTTATTTTTACGATCTGGTCATTTGCTGAATGCTTGGCTGCTAAGAAAACTGTGTGAACTTTATATTCACTTCAATTCACTTGTGTTTAGTTAGAAACAGTTTGCGATCCAAAGAGAAAAAAAGAGTGTCTTTCTCCATCACCCCCAAGTTACTAGGCTTCAACTCTTAAAAAGATAAAATCGAAGGAAGAAATGTGATATTGATAACGCCAAGTGATGACAATTGAAGCTATTTAATTGATTAACGGTTGGGAATAACCCTAGTGGGTATCGGTCGGTCAAAAGGTTTTGTATCAGTTTCATTTTAGGACTTATAAATTTTAGGGGTGCCCCTTTTATTTATTTTTGTTTTGCGGGTGAAAGAAAAACAAACTTACGTGACTGCGTTGAGAGCAGTTCTTGTCCAACAAAAAACTAACAGGTCAGTGTGTATGAAAAACCAAAGGTTTTTCCCCCCCTTTCCGTGGAGAGCAATTTGTATGTGCGCATCGTCAGCTTGCTTGTGTCTAGAGTAAAAAACAAGATTCTGTGCTTTTGATTTAATCAAGAAAACCATTTGGTCTCTGGTTATTTTATTTTATTTTCTACATCAACAGAAATTGATTAATCAAGACTTTAAGAGCTAATAAATTGGTCCTTAAAAAGGTTTCTGTTCTTTGCCCTGTGATCTCCATCTTGCTGCTTCTGTGCTTATCTTTTTCTGATAATAGGTTAGAACTATCTATAAGTTTCCACTGATGTACCATGGATGTGAAAGCTGTGATTTTTTAAAATTTTGCTGCTTCCTTTGGTTGCTTTTTGTTAGCATCCCAATGATCGTTCTGTTTTGTCTGTCATTTTCACCCATGAATTAGACACAGGAAGCCAGTTATTATAGATTGGTGTTTGTGAGTTAGGTTTTACAAAGGACAACACGGATCATAATTTGTTTGTATTCTTGTCTTTGACAACTGAACAAATCAATAGCAATGGAAGCAACACCCGAGCAACTAGAGCGCAAGAAAAAGAAGGAAGAGAAGGTTCTTTCTCTTTGAAATTAAAATTCTGCTATTTTTATTTTTTATTTATTACTTTGCATTCTTAATTCTCATTTATTTATATTTATTTCAGGCTCGAGAAAAAGAACTGAAAAAACTTAAAGCTTCACAAAAAGAAGCTAAATTTAAGGTATTTGATTGACTTAATAAAAAGAATTGACTTGAATTTCAAATGTTAAAGTCGTGTGTTTTCCTTTTTTTTTATTTTTTTATTTTATCACAGGTACAACTCCAATCTAAGAAAAAATCAAGGCGAGAAGAGGAGGAGAAGGTGGTGGAGGAGGAAGAGGATTATAGAGACTCCCTGACACCTTCGGGACAAAAGAAAAGACTTTCTGCTATTATGCCAAAAAACTACAATCCCTCCAATGTAGAGAAATGGTAAGTGTCAGCTGCCCTTATAAAAAACCTTTGATCATGCCGTGTTCAAATTTATTTTATCATTTTTTGTATCATGAATTTTTCAGTTGGTACGAGTGGTGGGAGGCTTCAGGGTTTTTTGTGGCCGATGCCAACAGTTCTAAACCCCCTTTTGTTATAGTAATTATTCCATCTCTAGATAATTCACATACTTTCTACACGTCAAAGCTACTTATTCAATGACTAATAAATGATGGGTTAATCTTCTTGTAGCTGACTTCATTTTTCTGTGTTTTTTGATTGATTTATTTCTTCATTATCTGGCCTGCAGTTGCTTCCCCCACCAAATGTGACTGGGAACCTACATTTAGGGCATGCGCTCACAGCTGCTATTCAGGTGGGGTGGCATTCTTTTCTCTCACCCCCCCTCCCTCTTTTTTTTCCCTTTGATAAACCATGGTTTATCAATTACTCATTTTCTTGATAAACCATGGTTCTTCTTGAGTAGGATACAATGATCCGCTGGAAGAGAATGTCTGGATTTAATGCCTTATGGGTGCCTGGTCTTGACCATGCTGGGATTGCAACACAGGTTACATCATCTTTTACTTTTTAAATTTTCACTTGCTTCTCTAGATATCTGTACCTGTGCATCCATCTTCTTGGCATCTGGACTGCTAGCTATTCATAATATACATGAAATATTCATATGTTACACCCGATATGTTTAGTATTTGCTTAACTTTTTGGTGTGAACTTGCTGTTTTGCACTCGAATATTCATATAATCTCTCACACATGATTTTTCCACGCAAACATCTGAATTTTCAAATTATATGAGCTTAAAAGGATGTTTGAACATCAATTGGCAGGTCGTAGTAGAAAAGAAGTTGATGCGTGAGTGCCGCTCGACAAGGCATGATCTAGGTCGTGAAAAGTTTATATCTGAAGTGAGTTTTGAGTTGTTATAAGTAGAAAATTACTTTGACATTACTGGTTACTTTCTTGTCTGTTATCAAATTTACCTCTTGTCATGACCATTATCTTCTTTTAATTCTAATGTAAAGGTTTGGAAGTGGAAGCACGAGCATGGGGGTAACATATTACAACAGCTTCGCAGGTTGGGTGCATCCCTCGACTGGTCCCGCGAGGTAAAATTTAGAAATTTCACTCTTTGATTTTATTCCATGAATTTATTTACTTTATTTATTCTTTTAACTGAATTAGACCTTTGATAGATGTTTTCTTCACCATTGTTAATTGTTCTCTCTCTTCATATTCTTTTCAAGTGTTTTACAATGGATGAAAAAAGATCAAAGGCTGTGATAGAGGAATTTGTTCGGCTATTTAAGGAAGGTCTTATATACAGGTATTTATTTTTACAGTAAGAAACTTTGATTTTGACATTCATACCTGACATAAAAATGTGAATCTACCTGATTGCATGGTGCGTCCTCCTGACTGTGTTGTGTGACCAACAATGAATTTGGTTGTATTGTTACCACACCTTAAATTTTCCATAATGTGTTCGTGGCTAGAGGTTGAACCTTTCCTTTTGCTTTACACTACTATATGTACCTTTTCCAACTTTCTATGACGAATCTTGGATGTGCATGGTGATTGGTAAGGCTTGCAACCTTCAAAGTGAATGTTATGGATTTCATAGTGTAATTTGCTCGAGTTTTAATTTCTCAAATAAAGTCTTTTGATCATAACACATATGAGCCAGAAAAACGTGGCTGTCTTGATTTAGCTGGATATTTCACTTATTTAGCTAATACAAATTATTTAAATTACTGCATATTATATACATTGAAATTTTTGTTTGGTTATTTTTTCTTCTTTTTAATGGGAATATGTCTTAGGGGGTTGATGATGATATCTTTCACAGGGATCTCCGGCTAGTACATTGGGACTGCACCTTACGAACAGCTATATCTGATGATGAAGTTGGTTTCTTGAACTGGTAATATTTTCTTTTAGATCATGTTCTACTTATTTAAAAGTCTCTTCTGGTTTACAGGTCGATAAAATTGACATCAAAGAGAGGAAATTTCTAAATATTCCTGGTTATGACAAACAAGTGGAGTTTGGTGTTTTAACCTCATTTGCCTACCCTATTGAAGGAGGGCTAGGCGAAATAGTTGTTTCCACCACTAGGGTGGAAACAATGCTTGGTGATACAGCTATTGCCGTACATCCAGGTGACCAGAGGTACAGCCATCTGCACGGGAAATTTGCTGATCATCCATTCAATGGAAGAAAACTTCCAATAATTTGTGATGCCATTCTTGTTGATCCCAGTTTCGGGACAGGTGCTGTCAAGGTAAGTCTGGATTCTGGAACTTAGAATGTCAAAATTGATATATATTTATGTACACTTTTTTTTTTAAATTCTCCTTATGTAATGTTAGTATTCTCTGATGTTTTGCAGATCACTCCTGCCCATGATCAAGATGATTTTAAGGCTGGGAAGCGTCACAGTCTTGAATTTATTGTTATTTTTACTGACGATGGAAAGATAAATGATAATGGCGGTGCAGAGTTCTCAGGGATGCCACGTTTTGAGGCACGCGAGGCAGTGAAGGAAGCGCTGAAGAAAAGGGTATATCCTTCCATCTTATAATATTCTCTATTAAATTAAACTCTTAATTTTAAAGTGATAATACTTGATGGATTGCTAAATGAAAAATTGTACTTTCTCTTTTCAAACACTCACACGTGCACACCTGGCAGTGTGTTTATTCTTCCCTGTTTCCTGCCCAGTAATGCTTAAGAATGCATCTTGCATTCATTTTCTATGTAATTACATGTAACTGTTTATTCTACCATTATTTATTCCTTGTTTCACATGTCTTTGGTACTATGGCATCCGTCTTTATATTTCTTGTAGGGATTGTATAGAGGTGCTGAAAACAATGAGATGCATCTTGGCCTTTGTTCAAGAAGCAATGATGTTGTGGAGCCAATGCTAAAGCCCCAGTGGTTTGTTAATTGTGATAGTTTGGCAAAGCAAGCTCTTCAAGCAGCTACAGATGGAGAAAATCCAAAGCTTGAATTCATTCCGAAGCAATTTTTGGCCGAATGGAAAAGGTTGTCTCATGTCTTTGCATTTGCTTCTCATCAGTTAATTGAAAAACATATTATAAATCTTGGATAGATAACAAAAGAAACTGAAAAACAAAAATAAAAATGAATAGTAAACATGATATGACCGCAGGATCATGTACTTTTGCGTTTGTTGTTTAAAGTTTCTGCGTGCTAAGGACTAGTGTCCGATGTGTTTCTTTGACAATGTTATCATATGATTTTCCATGTTGTAATTGCTTCAGTCTCTTCAATAGCTTTTGGACATGGATAAAGTAAATTCTTCTCGCTATTCTTTTTTATTTTGCCATTTACGTTTTATCTTCTTAGCTTGTCCATTGCCCGAATATATCTCTGTTTCTGTATGGCTGTGAAACTCCATAGATGGCTGGGAAACACACAAGACTGGTGCATATCAAGGCAGCTTTGGTGGGGTCACCGCATTCCTGCATGGTATGTTACACTTGAGGATGATGCAGAGAAGGATTTTGGAGTCTACAATGATCACTGGGTAGTGGGTAGGAATGAGGAGGAGGTTTTAGCTGAGGCTAGCCAGAAATTTTCTGGCAGGAAATTTGATATTAGCCAGGATCCAGACGTGTTGGATACCTGGTTTTCTTCTGGTTTATTTCCATTATCTGTGTTGGGATGGCCAGATGATACCGATGATTTAAGAACATTTTATCCAACTTCAGTTCTTGAAACTGGGCATGACATTCTCTTTTTCTGGGTTGCTCGGATGGTGATGCTAGGAATTCAACTGGGAGGCGATGTACCTTTCAGGAAGGTCTGAGAATACATCTCCTAAAATTCCATTTTCGAGCCTTCAGCTGCCAAACCCCTTATTTCCCATAGATATATTGATGTATTGTTTTACATGCAGGTTTTCCTGCACCCTATGGTTCGTGATGCACATGGCCGTAAGATGTCGAAATCTTTGGGAAATGTTATTGATCCACTTGAAGTAATAGATGGGATAAGCCTTGAAGGTCTTCACAAGAGGCTTGAGGAAGGTAACTTGGATCAGAAAGAGCTGGTTGTAGCAAAAGCTGGACAGAAGCAAGACTTTCCTAATGGTATAGCTGAATGCGGTACAGATGCTCTTCGATTTGCTCTTGTCTCTTATACAGCTCAGGTTCATACTTCTTGTCAATGTGTTTATGCATTAACTATGATCACTTGAATAATTTTATTTGCACTCAATTTCTTTACTGACATCATTGTCATTTTCTATTTGCAGTCTGACAAAATAAATTTGGACATCCAACGAGTTGTTGGATATCGCCAGTGGTGTAACAAACTATGGAATGCTGTTCGGTTTGCAATGAGCAAATTTGACACTGATTATACCGCTCCAATAAATTTCAATCTAGAAACCATGCCTTTTAGCTGCAAATGGATACTCTCTCTACTCAACAAAGCTATTTCCAAATCTGTGTCAGCTTTGGATTCATACGAGCTCTCATATGCTGCCAGTACAGTGTATTCATGGTGGCAATATCAGTTCTGTGACGTTTTCATTGAAGCAATTAAACCCTACTTTGCTGGGGATGATCCAGCATTTGCCTTTGAGAGGAGTTCTGCACAAGATACTCTTTGGGTATGTTTGGATAATGGACTGAGATTGCTTCATCCATTTATGCCATTTGTTACTGAAGAATTGTGGCAACGCCTTCCTCCTGTCAGTGGCCATACAAGGAAAGAGTCGATTGTGACATCTGAGTACCCATCAGCTGCAGATGTAAGTTCAAAGAGCACACTAGCTGTTGGTAATGACGATGATAGATTTGCGACTAATTAACAACATAGTTTAGCTCAAGGTTTATTCAGTTATCAGTGATGATCAATCCTCATTTCACTTTACAGGCCTGGAAAAATGAAGAGGTGGAATATGAAATGGACCTTATTGAATCTACTGTTAAATGTCTAAGGTCGTTGAGGGCTGAGGTGTTTGAGTACCGAAAAAATGACAGGTATACATTGGATTTTTGTTTTGTTTGCTTGCTAGCTTAATTATGTGCATTAGTTCAATACAAGTTTTCTGATTGTGTTTCCATATAGCAGTCTTGGTTGGTTAGTTTGTGATGTAGACGGAAACTAGAACACTTTAATTTTAATGAGAAAAAAGCGATACAAATATCAATTCTAAATTGGTAAGTTTTATTTTATGTAGAATAATAATTCTTCAAGAGGTTTATAAAGCTTTAAATAGATTAGAAATCTTATCTTAATTAAAAAACAAATTAAAAATTTGAAATTATGAAAGAAAGAAATATGAAATAAAAAAACAACAAGGAAAATCATTAAAACTACTAAAACTAGGGCTCTGACATGAAATTTTCAAAATTTAAAGATTCGACGGTTAAAGTAGTGATTACATGCTACTTTAGGGAAAACAATCTAAAAAAACTCATGTAAAAATTTTAGCGTGATCCAATAGTAGAATCAAAAGTTATTATATCTAGGCTTTCTGGTTTATAAATGTATCTGTTAGGCCATCCATGTAATCTATCCGGAGCAAATTCTCATCTAATTATGATAAATCCATACCTGATTGCTCAAAATTACCCGTTATCGCAAACTCAACTACATCAGTTTGTTTGCATGGTTAAGTGTTGCTTCGTGATTACATCCAAGATGAGTCATGTTAGACCTTGTCACAAATGTTTAAGAATCTATAAAATATGATGCTTTTGAATTAATTTCTATACTCACTCCAAATGTAGACTGGTGGAGTGGGATGTAGTAGAGTTGAATGAACAAAATAGGAAAAAAGACGATTGTAGAGTGTGATGAAGTACTTTTTCCAAGGGAACATGTGTTTGACAGTGTCTTAAGATGTTTTTTTACTGTATTTAAAAATGATTCGTATGTTCCGTAACAATCCATTTCTTTTCCCAGGCTACCAGCTTTTGCATTTTGCAAAATGAGAGCAGTTGCAGACATCCTTACAAGCCACAACTTCGAGATCTTAACCCTTGCAAAAAATTTGTCATCTATTCAGGTATTCTATCACATTTGCTATAGATGGGCTTTGAAAGATAGACTGCCAACTCAAAAGGCACCGTCCAGATCTCGCAGGTAAAATCAAGATTTGTCGCCACCCTGCCACTGTTGGTTTAACATAGGAGTAGACCTAACATGCGTGCCATCATCTTATCAACTTTAACAGATATCTTGCAAGTCTTTAAATTACTAGTGAGCCCTTGGCACACAACAGTTATGCGCGCCAAAATTTCCTTTCTGAAGGATTTTGCTGGTGTTAAAATTTAGTGTTGCTGATGGAAATTATTCAAGTATCAAGTATCTGCTATTGCCTTTGGTTTTAGCAGAGTTTAGAATTGAATGCAAAGGACACCGGACGGTGCTGATCATTTCAAGAGTGGCAGCTCCTCCACTCCCCTCCCTGAAAACCTACTCCTGGCCTCCCTTCCCTTTTCCTTCCTCTTATCTTTATATGTAAAGGTGTCATGTTCAGATTATCCAGGTGAGAAGAAATGAAGAAATCGGAGTTAGTTAATTAAGGCACAAAGTGTTCCAGTTCCAGATATTAATATAATCTCTTGGTACTTAGAGTTAGTTAAACAGGTTTATATGACCTTCAGGTTTTTAACATCATTGTTTACACCCCGCTGAGTCGTTTGTAATTCATTCAATTTTTTCAGAGCTACAACTTTTGAGAACGTTGCATTTTTTTCTCTTATGTTAATCCTTTGCTCAAATAATAATTTTTGAGATAAAATCATTCTGAAGGTTCTGTTGAGCGGGGAAGATGCCCCCCCAGCTGGATGTGCATTTGAGAATGTTAACGAGAATCTTGCAGTCTATCTCAAGGCTGGAGAAAAAGTTAATGCAGAAGTAGAGCTCGTGAAGATGAGATACAAAATCGATGAGATACAAAAGTAAGTCTAAAACTTCTAAACAAAACGCGCCATATATATGTAAAGCATATTTTCATTTACTTGCATTAAATATTTTCACCAGACAACAGGAGAGATTGGAGAAGAAGATTAATGCAGCAGGCTATAAGGAGAAAGTACCTCTTGAGATTCAGGACAAGGATACTGAAAAACTGAGCAAACTGGTTCAAGAAATGGAACTCTTCCAGAAAGAGAGCGAGCGGTTGGAAGCTGAGAAGAGCTTGTAATTTGCTATCCTCGGTCTCGACCTGTCTCGCATGGAACAGCCATCGGCGGAATTGTTTTCATCCGAAACGATTTTTTAAGAATTTTCATTAGTGACAATGATGGGCAACTATAACGATCAATTTTTATGAAGAGCGACGTTTTCCAAGTAATTAAAAAATATCTTCAGATATTTATAATGTGCCTAATAGAGTTTAAATTAATCAAGTGCATTACAACCAATCCAAAACCTTTGATGGTGTTTAATTTTGCGTTAAACAATGGAGGTTAAGTGTTAATAGATGAAGTTTCAAAAAATTAGGATTTTTTTTGGTAATAGAGGGATTACAAGTATTGAAAATATATGATAGTTATATAGAAATTATTTATAATGCTTAGCGATATTGTCGTCTCCCTGACGACTAAAATTATGAAGAATATTCGCTATAATTTTTTTGTTGACAGTAAAAAATAATTTTTTATTAGCATTATTATTTATTGAATAAAACTAAGCAATAAATTTTTCTTTTGAAAAAATTATAATGATTTGAATAAAAAAAAAAAATATTTCTTATTCATGTATTTTTTTAATAAAAAACATTGTTTTTCAAATATTTTTTTTTTAAGATCATGAGAGCAAGTTTCAATTTAAAAATAAGAAACTCATAAACCAATCATTTTTATACACTTACATGAAAAAAAATATAAGACCAATAAATTAGAGAAAACATGCAAGAAATTTACAAAAAAATAAATAAAAAATAGATATTTTATTCTTACTTAATATTAATGAGAAAATTAATTTAGAAATTCTGTATATTAGATGAATACATAATTATTCATAAAGCAATTGTTAATATCTTTATAAAAAGCTGTAATCTTCTTTAAAACAATAATATAATAAGATAATCCTTTAAATATTATTTTAATAAAATGATTTGAACAGAATTTTATTAAAAGCTTTACAAAAAATAAAAATAAAATTAAAGCGATATCTAACACAAAAACCATATATATTTGGCCCTAGAAAAAAAATCCAAACCGTACGGGTTGAACAAGCAAATAATATGTCATCAACTTTATATTTTTTTTTTGATAATTCATCATATTCGAACCAATTTACACGCATCATAATTAATTCTCGGATCCACTGAACACCGTGCAAGTCCAGTAAATGAGTAAGGTATCACAGAGATAAGAAACATATACATAGAGAATCAAACCTGGACGCAAAAGAAGAGAATTTCTTGCCAGGACCCTCAAATACACCATAAGATGGTTGCCTATATACCTAGAACCCTAATTTTTAGCCTTTTTTTTTTAATACTTGAAAACACACATAAAAAAATAATCTTAAGAACATCAATAAACCTATTTTCAATCTAAAATAAAATCTACAATCACTCTAAAAACCCAAAAATTCAATAAACTAAAAACAACTTTGTAAGTCCTGATTTAGTTTTTATTACATATTCAAAGGGAAACATTATCTCCATTCAACTCTCTCTCTGAAACAAATTCATTGATACTGAAATTAATTTTTTTTTTGTTGATGGAATATTACTAACCAAATACTTCCTTTCCTCCTTTTCTTTTTTCAATCACTTCCGCTCCTCTCTATTAACATAAAGAGAATGGAAAGAAAAAAAAGTTTAGGATTGAAATGAAAAATCCTAAAAAAGGTGCCAAACATAAAAACTAAAAACTTTAATGACCAAATTGTAGTTATATGCACCCCACATGTAATGAAAACCAAAAGGTCTAGATTTTTGAAGCGTTACCTTCGTTCTTATTATTTCAATATTTTTTTAATTATAAACTTAAATTTTATTTTATAAAATCAAACTTTAATTTAATGCTAAGATGTTTCTTACCGCAAGAGCATGTAAATTAAAACAAATTATAAAATTTAGTATGTGTCAACATAATATAGGATGAGGATGAAATTATGAAGAAAAAAAAATCCAAGGACCATAACTGTATAATTTTTCAAGCACAAAAGAAAAAGGGACAAAAACCATGCACTATAGCAGTATAATCTCCGCTCTCATATATGATGAAATGCGTGCATTAATCGAACATAATTTATAAAACATGATCATATAGAATCAGATTCTATTATAGATTTAAAGGTAAAATCTTCACTGAACTATCTCATATAAAATCATTAATAACAAATTAAAGCTCAAATTACCCCAAAATATATAAAAATGTATATATTAACCGAACATATTTTTTTTAATGCACTTGGATTTAACCCTGATTAAACTCAAAATCACACAAAATAAACTTCCTAGCTATTAATATTTGTGCCCCAAAAAAACCCTAGCAAGGTAGCATCAGCTGAATTTAGTTAAATACTGGCCTTGCTCAGTTACTCAACTTTCACTTTACAAAGCTGCACAAATTCATACTTGACTGCTGACTCCATTTTACTTGGGTTTCCAAGAGGAATATAAGCTGGGCAATTCGCGATCAATTGATATTTGCCAATCATCGACGAGCCAAGCTTCCATTTCAGCCTTCCATTAACCTTGATATCGAGTGACACACAGCCAGATTTCAAGTCTTCCATCAATCCAGCAGCCACGAGTGGAGAAATCGGTACATCTTTACCGTACAAAAACGGAGACCACACAGAGACCTCTTCGTGATCTAGGTAAGTCCTAGGCAGCGCAGTTGCTTGGGTTATCCGTTGGTGTTGATAGATAGCATGTACATCAAGCTTTTCATAGTATATCCCAATATGGCCATTAGGGTTTCTCGTAGATAAAGTGACCTGCATGCTACAAGTTAGCAAGTTTGGGTTTGAAAAATTCAAGCCGTAGACAGTAGCGTCCTGAATGATAAACCGTGGCTTATGGGGCTGAAATTGGGTAAAATAAAGCAAGATTGCGATGCCAACGAAAATGAGCGCACCAGATGCTAACAAACAGAAGCGCCCCTTCGTTTTGCCGTCGGGAGCTTCATTTTTTTTTGAATCCATAACTGTGAAAACGATATACACAAGAAATAACAAGTATTGATTAAGCTGAGACCGAGTTATTGTACAGGTTTGAACTTTGAAGAGATTATGATATAATTAATTTATAAAAAAGGTTTAACCCCAGAAGGGAGAACACACATTTCTCCATGTGAATGCGAGCATGATCATATGTCATATTGTATGTTTGTAACAAGTATCAAAAGTTGTAGCTCAATCGCTATTAGTGTCGTCCTCCCCGAAGAGTTTCAGCCTCTCTCCTTTGTAATGAAAAGAAGAAGAAGAAGAAAAGCAATGACCCAGGACCTGATTTATATCTATAATTAAAAACCAGATCCACAACTTTCTAGTGCTCTTTAATTTGTAGTCATCACAATGCTGAAGGCATGCTTTTAGATGTGTATGGATTTTATACAGCCATAAATCCTATGGTTTAGATTCAAGGCATGCCCATCTTTTTTTTTTTTTTTTGTTTTTTTTTAAATGAAAATAAGGCATACCCATCTACGTACGATACTGATTAGTAGAAGTCTGATGAAATGATTTTATTAATTTTAATTACTGCTCGGACTAACTAATATGCATGTGTATGATTTCGAACCTGAGAAATAATTTATATAACAGCAGACACTAACCTCAACAGACGTAGAGAAAGCCTTGAATTGAAGAAGAAGATAATGAACGAGCTAGGTTTTTTTTGGAGAATATTGCTAACTTAATTTGTTGAAGGAACCCAAAGCATGGAATATATATATATATATATGTGGCGACAAATCTTGATTTTACCTGCGAGATTTTCTTTAATGACTGCTCATTAGGTTTAATTTTCTCTTAATGCTAGCTAAGGTAATTCGATGCTTGCTTTGCTGAACAGGAAAATAACAACAAATAAGTTAAGAAATTTTGAAGACAATAAATGCAAAATCCTATATAGAAATATTTGGAGTAATTAGGAAACACTGATGCGTGGTTCAGCTTAATTAGGGTTTGCAAGTGGCGGTGAATGCTAGGTGTACTTTTAGACTACGGAAAACTAATTGTATGCATTAATTTTTTTTTCCTATTCACTTCTTTTGTCGTTTTTGCTCGTGAAGAACTCTTTCTACGCCTCTTGTTTATTTTTCATTATTTTTTTAACAACGGCACTAACTGAATCTTATTAATATTTTTTTCTTAATTATTATAAAAAAATCAGGCTTTTATTTTTTTGATATTCAAACCAATATTCAAGTAATATTAAAATTTACATTGTAATCCTCTCATGCTCTAAGCAATATATATGATTAATGAAACTGATATTTCTAAACAGTATGGTCTATTGATGTAGACAACCACAATAGGAATGGTTATTGATAACAATCAATTAGCTAATAACAAAGGATTAAGCAATCAGATTACCATCTTCTTTTATTTGCATTCTGATCATATTTTACTCTCAGATCTAACCAAACACCAAATATCTGAATCCATATCAGTCCTATGAATCAATTCTCAGACTTAGACTTCGCATCTTAAATCAGGATTCCATTCTAAAGTTCAAGATCGAATAGACAACAACCACATTCAAGCCCTAATTATTAATAAACAAAAACTAAAGATCGTGGATAAAGCACTGCAAACATTTTACTGTTCATGCTTTCACAATTCCTATGGATGAATTGTAATTGCATGTTTTTTTAGGAGGAAGAATTTAATTGAAAGCAAAGATAACTGAAATGAAAAATATAGGTAACATAGACGGAAGATACAAAATTGTTTCCAAAATTCATTTTCACCTCTTAATTTTTTTAACCATTAGGTGGCCAGTCCTTATAATTTTTTAAAAATATATTTTAATATCAAATTTTATTTTTCTCTTTTTAGTTTTTTTGGACAGAAAAGAGAAGGAGTCGCTGAATTCTAAGTTAGAGAAAGAAAGTTATTGTCGGGGAATATTTCAACCTCTAAAACAATTGATTTTTGCTTTAAAAGGTTTCATATAATGAGAGGAGGTTAAGATTATGTGTTTTGTCCCTTGAAAACACATAAATAAATAGATTTGAGCCTAAAATAATTTTTAATTTTAGGTTTCGGGTTATTTTTTTTTATGTTTAAGAGGTCATGAAATGGTTTAGTAAGGTTCCTTCAAAGTTTTTAGATTAAAAAATCCTGTTTTTCTAGCTACGCTAGTAGTCAGATTTTGAGATTTTAAGACAACGCATCATACATTTTATAAAACTTAAAAGAAATTAAAAGCTCACGCGAGTGGGTCTGGAATTGCAGGCTCGCATGCACACAAGCCTTTCTTGATTTGGCTAGGCGTTAGGTCTAGCTTACTAGGTCTAGTAGCACTTGGCCTCACTACTTTTTTTTTAATTACTTAATATAAATGCTTTTTTATGTGTTTTTTAAATGATTTTTAAATTTATATTTTAATAATATCACTTCTCTATGGTTATTTTGAGTTTTTTAGCCTTTGTTGAATAACAATTATTTTTTAATTATATTGGCGTGTTTATTTTTTTGCATAGGTTAGTATGATTCACACACACACATATATATATTTTGTATATTTTATATAGATTAAATATTTATTTTCTACTGTTTTTAATATGTGCAAACCTTGCATAATATTTTTTTTCTTTTATTTTTTTAATAAATTCTATATGGTTGTCAATCTTTAATACAAATTGATTTTCATAAATAAATTTATTAAATACAACCTAATTAATAGCCCATGTTACAACATTAAATATCTTAATTTATATTAGTCTTTTAATTTTTTCATTTATGTTTTCAATTTGATCTTTTATGAAAGTTTTATTGTTTTTAACTTTATTCTTCAATCCAAGTTGATATATAGTGTATTATTATTATTATTATTATTTTTATTTTGGTCATCATTGATTTTTTTTATATATATTTGTCCAATTACTATTGTTGCCTCTTTTTTTTAAAAAAAACCTTTTCTCATATAATTCAAATAAAACCAAATTATTTAATTGGTTGGAATTTAAATCTAAATTATCATATTTCTCTTATTTTTTTAAATGCATTAGCAACACTTAAAATATTTTACTAAAAAATAATACGGATCCATAGCGTAATACAAACATCAATCTAGTTACTTCTAAATCTTGTGCTGATATTTAAAGTTATAAATCTTAGTTTAACTTCCTTGTCATCTAAAACTATATCAATAATTGTAAGAAGAAGAGAATTGTTCTGCTCTATATATTTTATTCTACAGTTACAGTAGTATATATTACATGAGGAAGGAAAACACGATCCTATATCTCAGCTAACAATTGTTGAATATCTGCTAATGATTCCAAGGATCAAGCCGAAATATATATGCTAATAACTGTACAATAATATATAGATGGAAAGTGAATATATATTGCTAATACTCCCCCTCAAGTTGGAGCATGGAGATCCTTAATGCCCAACTTGCGTGATAATGCCTGAAAAGCTTCACGACCTAAAGCTTTTATGAATATATCTGCCAGTTGACTGTGACTAGGGACGTGCTGGGTGGAGATAAGGCCGACTTTGAGCTTTTCACGGACCACATGACAATCAATTTTTATGTGTTTGGTACATTCGTGAAAGACAGGATTCTGAGCAATGTGAAGAGCTGCTTGGTTATCACAATGTAAAAACATAGGCTGGGAGTGATGGACACCAAGATCATGTAAAAGTGTTTTGAGCCATGTAAGTTCACAAGTGGTGGAAGCAAGAGCACGGTATTCAGCTTCAGCAGATGAACGAGAGACCGTATGTTGTTTCTTAGTGCGCTAGGAAATAGGATTGGTGCCAAGCTGAATAAAAAAACCGGTGGTTGAACGACGAGTGAGCGGATAACTAGCCTAGTCCGAATCTGAATAAGCTGACACTTAAAGAGTGTTAATAGAAGGAAAATATAAGCCTTGGCCTGGAGAAGCTTTGAGGTAATGGAGAACACGGACAACAGCATTATAATGTGATTGTCGGGGTTGGTGCATGGACTGATTTAAAAGATTGATAGGGAACACAATGTCAGAACGAGAGATCGTGAGATATATCAAATGGCCAACAAGACGACGGAAAGAACTGGGATCATGCAGCAGATCACCATTAGTATTATTGAGTTTGAGATGTTGTTCCATTGGAAAAGAAGAGGGACGTGCACCAAGGTGACCGCTATCAGCAAGTATGTCAAGGGCATATTTGCGTTGAGTGAGGAAAATGCCAATAGGAGAGCGAGCAATTTCAAGGCCAAGGAAATATTTAAGTTGGCTTAGGTCCTTAAGCTTAAAGCGTTGAGCAAGTATGGCTTTGAAGTTATTGATGTTAAAGAGATCATTTCCTACCAAGAGAATGTCATCAACATAAATAAGTAGGAGAGTGAAGGACTATCCCCGATGGCGAGTGAAGAGAGAGTGATCCGCCTGGGACTGGGTGAAACCTGCAATAAGTAAAATAGATGATAATTTAGAGAACCAATTGCGAGAGGCTTGTTTGAGGCCATAGAGTGATTTCTGAAGATGACAAACACGGGCATCTGTTTGTTTGAAAATAGCCTGGTGGAGGAGTCATAAAAACATCTTCATCAAGGTCGCCATGGAGGAATGCATTGTGAACGTCCAACTGAAAAAGATGCCAATGACGAGCTGCAGCTACTGCAAGAACACATCTAACAGTAACGAGTTTAACAACGGGAGCAAAAGTGTCATGATAATCCAAACCTTCTACCTGAGCATATCCCTTGGCCAATATGCGAGCTTTGTGTCTCTCTATGGAACCATCAGCCCAAAACTTTGTTTTGAACACCCACTTACAACCAATTGGGGTTTTGCCAGATGGAAGGGGTTGAAGGGTCCAAGTATGGTTGGCTTCTAAGGCTTGTATTTCAGCTACCATGGCATCACGCCAGTGAGGGTGACAGGCAGCTTCAGAATAGGAGGTGGGATCAGGGTGATGGGAGAGTGCAGAAAGGAAGGCGAGATGTTTAGGAGTGAAAAGATTATAAGACAAAAAAGAAGAGAGACAATGAACCATACCTGAGGAAGAGCG